>NC_079205.1:14356330-14522878 GCF_026745355.1 Beta vulgaris subsp. vulgaris | reverse complement strand
GGATCCTCGAGAAAACCCAAAAAAACCTAGAAAGTTGAACCTCATTTGATTGAGATGCATTGCAGTGTTTACAGAGCCAAATGTCAAAATTAATGAGAGATGATGTCCAAACAAGGACAATGCAGGCCCCCGGCAAAAAAGGCAACAAATTAGCAATCATCTAATAAGCTTCTACATCTAAACTTGTGCAACATCAATTTCCTAGCTAGCCAACCTAGACATTAGTACTCAACTGACTCCTTGAGCTCAAGAACTTAATATCACTGCAAACCATCAAGAACTAGCTTCAATGGCAGAAAAATAACAAGATGTAGGGGTCTAGAGCAAGAGGAGCAGGCGACAGGCAAGAGTGAAAGAATAAAGGCAAGGAAAGGGTAAGTGTTTTATTGCTTAAATATGTAAATTATGCTCATATTTGTTTCCTCATCAACAATCTCACTTTTGTACACGAGTACCTTCAAGATTGGGTGTTATTGTGTCAACTGATGATCAACTTATGTTAAATAAGTAAGCTGCACATAGATATAGGAAGGTAAGCATCCACAAGCAATGCCCTTTTATCTATCATATCTTTTAACTCATCCAACATTTCGAATGTTGAAGTCTGTTTTTTGATATTTTGATCAAACCGATTCTATGTTATTAGTTGCAATTCATATTGTGAACTTATTAGCTTGTTATGTTTTGGTATGGTTTATGTTATTTTTGAATAAAAAATGACCCTTTGCCAATACAAGTTGATTTGATTTATAATAAAGGCCTATTTTGTCATCCATATATGAAGTTTCATTGAGCATGCCAAAATGAATTTAGGCTTAATAGAAACATTTGATAACAACCTAAATTCATACCAAAATGATGTTCAAAATAGTGCTACATTTCATAACCACAAGACAAACTTGTCAATTCATTCAACAACATTACTAATCCATTTGTTTGCCAAGACAATATAAACACTAGCTTCAACTTCCTTAGCTAATGTAATAATTAGACAATAAAAATAGCAACAATGGCGAACAATAACCAAAATAATCCTAAGCCTATCATAGCATAATTTTCTCCCTTAGTTTTCTTCACACCTTCAACCCACGTTTTCATCATTTCTCCCTTATCTCGTGCATTGCTTCCTCCATTTATCTTATACCAATTTTAGTTTCTGGAATTTTTCCTCCACTGTCTTAAACTGCAATTCTAGATATGAAACAGATGTGTATTGCTCCACCAAATTTTCTTGTAAATCCTCATACCCACCGCAAGGTCCAACGTCACTTTAACCTGCATTGGAAAAACCCACAATAAGATGGTCCTGCATTCAATTCACACCCTAATTTGTTACCCTAAACCATAAAAAATTGTAACATCAAAAAGGAAAATAATGAAGCAAAATTGTGTAATTGCACAATAAAAACCACAACATGTTACAAAAAACATAACCTTTAACAAATTACAGGCCACATTGAGCACCCGTAGAATCACTTTAAATTTAATCCATTTTTGCAAGTCCTAATTTTCTCTAGGATGTCGTGGCCGCACTTCAGGGAGAAGTTTCTTGCACTTGCCCTTGAATTAATTGACCCAATTACTATTGAGTTTCGCGCTGCCATAGGAGAAGATTTAAAGGGAAAGAAATTTGCTTTGTATAAAGGAGGGAAAAATTGTTTAAAACCCTAATTGCACACATGTAATAAGGGGAAGGCAGGGAAAAGAGCTAAGTCATGTGACTCAACTAATTAGCTAACGTGACTCTAGTTCACTGGCATCGGCAGGTTAATTACCTGAAATGACCATGCGTGTCAAATGGGTATAAAAGTTGGGACCTATTATAATAGAGGGGCCATAGTTGAGCTTATCCTTGTTGATTTTTCCTATGATTAAATATTGGCTATTGGTGAATCTATCTCTTAAATCCCTTTTCCTCTCCTTTTAGAGTTACATATCAAATATATTAACTTATTCTAATTTGTGATTGCGAGAAAGAACAATAAAAAAAATATTACGTGAAAAATCATATTGTACTTTTATGATTTACCAAAATAAACTTAAGCTTTTGGCTTTTACAATTTTCAATATACAATATTGATCATTAAATTTAAATTATTATTTTAAGGCAAATGTGAAAATTTGATATTTCAAATGATATAAGACAACAATTTGATTTATAATACTTAAGTAATTAAAAAAGAAACCAAGAGTCAAAGAAGTCAATTTGTAGTAATTCTCAATATTTCCATTCTAACCTTACAATTACAATAAATTTATTAACCAAGGCTTAACCAATATCATAGAGAAGAAATCAATTTACGCAAAAAAGAATTCCAAACATAATAAACCAAATCCTTTCTTACATAGAAATCATAACAAATAATTCTTGCTCATCATCAAGTATCGTATTTCTACTAATTACAATAAAACGACTAATAATAATGAAAAAAAGTTCATGTTTTCTCTTCCAAAACTATCCTAGATTCGAGACAAAACTAACCAACATAGAAATTACTACAACAAATAATTCTTGGTCATCATCAATTTCATATTCCAACTAAATATCAAAAAAATCCTATCCTTCAACTTGATAAAGTTTCTTGTTTCTCGAGTTTTTTTGGGTCACTATTGGAACCTCTAATACGAGTCCTCCCCAAGAACCAGGAAGCACCCTAATGTGCATGCAAAGATGACCCTTTTTTCGAAATGAATCAACACGAATGGTTTCTCCTTCCTTGAAGCCATTATCTTTCCGAAATTTATTCCAAGAAGACCCGTTCAATGCATAGCCAGTCTCATGGTATTGCCATATACCTAACAACATTTCATATTCTTTATCAGATAAATTACCCGTCACTTTAACCTTTATCTTGGACTGGTTTTGCAGGGCTTCTTCCTCTCTTTCACTTAAAAACTTCGTCGTAAAGATTTGTTTAGCTGGCATCGACAGAAGATTTTGATTGTTCATGTCGGTCGAATTGAGTTTTTCACAATCAAAACTTCACGATCAATCATCTCATCATCATCAATAGCATATTCATGTTTAGAAATCATGGGTATTTTTCCTTTGCGTCTTTCCATGGCAGCAGAGTCACAGAAATGTAGGGGATATTGTACTACTGCAAGAAATAATTAAACTTGAAAGATTATACGAATGAATGTGAAGAAATCAAGAAAGAAAGCGGAGATATAGGAGACCCTTATGTTTGGGTTGTTAAAGATATGTTTCCTAATTTAAAGAGAATTCTACTGGATAAAGATATTGGGCGCTATCTGACCGTTAGGAACTTAATGAAGCTTCTATTTATTTTGGCGGGAACAAGAACTTATTGCAACGGTTTTTTTCTCTAATAAATTATCATTTTAGTTTTTGGTTTTTTCTAAAAACTTTACAAAATGTCATTCTAATGTGGATTTTGTTATTTAAAAAACTCAAATGGACCCGGTGCACATAACTTAGTGACATCGAGTTGGTAAGATATTAACTTCATATAGTGAATTCTATAGAAATATAGTGAACTTATATACAATATAGTATATTTTATTAACGAAAAACATAATATAAAATTATATGCAATATAATAGGAATTAATTAAAATGTTTTAACATACAGGAAGATCTAAGTTGCGTAGTATATATCATGACACGTGTTCTAACATATGGAATGATTTAGTTTCTCCATGACATAATGAGTGTCTTAATGTATAGTGAGTTTCTGCTTGATATAGTGTGTTTTGAATGATATAGTGAGTTTCTGCATGATCTAGTGTGTTTCTGAATGCATATAGTGAGTTTATGTATGATATAGTGTGTGTCTGAATGATTAGTGGTTTCTGTATGATATAGTGTGTGTGTGTTTGAATGATATAGTAAGTGAGTTTGTATAATATAGTGAGTTTCTGCATGATATAGTGTGGGTCTGAATATATATTGAATTTCTGCATAATATAGTAGGTTTTCGCATAATATAGTGGATGGTTCAGTAATGATACGTTGTTTTGCCTGATGCACACTAATGTTAACGTGAACTGGGTCCACACAAGTCAGATTGTTTTGTTATTGCATGTTCATTGCCATGTTTAACATGTTACTATTTTACGATTTTTTTCCTTTGAATTATATACCACATTAAGTAAACTGACTAGCTAAAACTATCAGCTTAATTCGCTCGTAGGTGAACTTTGTGATCAAGTGGGGGCACATCTGACGCATTTTTTGTTTTCTGCCTTTCTTACAAACTCTTTCCCCAATTTGTCTCTACAAACAAATTGTGTAATTCTCAGCTATAACAAACTGGTCCAAATGATAATTAATAGTGTATGATATATAACCTTACAAAAATTAACATAGCATTAACAAGTGACATTATTTATATTAATAGGCTTTATATTAGCTGTTAGCAACATTAGAAATATCATTATCCCATTTAAGAAACCAATCTATCTAACTAAGTTTAGTTATTAATCAATCCCAAAATATAAATAAGTAACTTATAGGCCAATTTCAAAACTAATAACTAGAGGGTTACGTTATTATACCTGACCCATAAGGAAGAAGAATAAGAAAAGTAAGGGTGGCTCGCTCGTGGGACCGAGCAACAGCAGGGGAATGTCGGCAGTGAAACTCGACGCTGAGCTCGGTGACGGAGGGTGGTTCTGCATAGCAGCGCAATCGGGTCGAGCTGAGAGAAGATGCAGCGAGGGTCGGAGATAGAGAGTAATAGCGAGAGAGAGAGAGAACGTGAGAGAAGAGAGGAGGTGTGCGATTAGGCAACGTACGGGGGCAACGATGGTCGGAGAATGTAAAAATCAGATGAAGCTTTGTTGAAGGATGGAATGGTAGCTAAAAGGAAGGAGAATGTCAAAATTTTAGAAAAATAATTTATGTTTTCCTTTATTGTATAAAATTAGAAAAAATATATATCCAATCGGATAATCCTTTTTTACAACTTGTATAAGATTTGTAAATATTTTTTTCTAAATCGGTAAGTATATTAAAAACTCAAAACCAATTACACCTTAATCAAACCTAGAGAGAGACAAACCAATTAGGTTGGACTCCCTCTAACCAATACAAGCAACAACTAATTACAAACTTGAAAAGACAAGTTTCTCACCCATTTTCTAGTATTCCTAGGCATCTTCTTGGGCATTGCACTATAAACTCTTTCTACAATACTATTTTGTATCATATGCATCAAACTGTTTACAATTATTACAGTTTGATTCTAGTACACTTGGTTCCTCGTCCACCGGATAGGATAAAACATTAAACCCATAGTGGCAACTATAATTTGCTTTTGGTATCTCTTCTATCTGCATCGAGAAGCCATTGCATCAACTCAATAGCAGTCTCTCCCCTTGCCTCTATTCCCAGCCAACTCTTTACTAGTGAGAAAATTTGTGAACTAAAATAGGATTAAACAACAGATTATCTTGGGTTTCCTCCTCACTTCCATATATCAAACAAGTAGAAGTCTCACTCATACCCATTTTGTGCAATATGATGTAGTCTGCAATCTTTGATCCATTACAAGCCACATGAAAAATGTATGTTTAGGAACAACCATCCTATTCTAGACCAATTTGTCCTAGAAAATTCGTTCATGTTCACCCACCAACAATTGATACATTTGATTGATTGAGTATTCCCCCCCATACGCTTCAGTTTCACTTGTGTTACAAAATTCTTATTATGATTTTTCACTTCACACAAGTTTTTCCAGTACTAGCTACTATTAGAAGGATGGGTGTACTCCCACCAATTATCTTGTTTCACATAGACCTCATTGATCCATTTAAGCCATAAAGTGTCTTTTTTGGTAGCTATTGCCCAAGTGTATCTTCCCATAGCTACCACATTCCATCCTTGAATTTTCCTGATCCCTAAACTCCCAGCTTGTTTTAGGAAGACAAACTTTAGGCCAAGCTGCATAACAACCCTTAATTGTCACTTGAATGCTTACCAGTCCAAAGGAATGCTCTACACATCATACCAACCTCATTCAAGACTCTCTTTGGCAAGATAAAAACCTGTGCCCAATAGATGTGTATACTCCTTAAGATTGAGTTTACTAGAATCAATTTGCCTTGATAGGAGAGATTCCTACTACATGAACGTCTGATTCTTGAAATGATATTTTCCACAAGATTCATGCACTCCTCAATAGCAATCCTTTTAAAGCAGATGGGAACCCCCAGATATTTAAAAGGGAGTTTACTAAGCTTGAAACTAGAGGCTTTAATGATTCTTTACACCTTCGGACATGCTTGAGGCCTTGGAGCAGAGAATACACAGACACAAAATCACCTCTACTACACAATATGACATCATCAGCAAAACAAAGATGATTAAGCTTGACTCCAGCAAACCGAGGATGAAATCTGAATTGTGTTTTCCCCCAACAACTCTTATGTCCTAGTCAAGTATTCCAGACAAATCATAAAACGAAAAGGGGAGAGAGGATCAATCTGTCTTAAACCCCTCTTACCTTCAGAAAAAACCAAACAATTCCATTTACTAGCAACGCAAACTTTGGAGAGCAAAAAAATGCCATAACTATCTTCAAAATCTCTCTGGAAACTTCAAATCTCTAAGCAGATCGTGCAAAAAAACCCCCAATCAATTAAGTCATAAGCTTTTTTTCATGTCCATCTTAATTATACGACCAGCACTAGCATTTTTCCTACCATATTGTCTAACCAAATCCTGACATATGATAATATTGTGAGCAATAAATCTCCCCTGAATAAAGGATCTTTGATTTTCAAAAATTATATAAGGAAAAATATATGTCCATTTCATACACATCATCTTTGTTATGTACTTGTAAACAACATTACAACATGCTATTGTTTGGATTCAGAGACATTGCTAAGACATTTAACTTTAGGTATTAAAGTTAACCTAGTAGTGTTTATTTCCTTAAACAGGTTACCTGAGTTGAAGAAATCCTTCACATCATCAATTATGTCAACCCCTATTGTATTCCAAGAATCCCTGAAGAAATGGGTGCCAAATCCATCAGCCCTTGATGTTTATCACGCGGATTGAGAAAAGAGCCCTTTGAATTTCTTCTCCAGTCACAGGTTTCAGCAAAGCCTCCTATTTAGAAGAGTTTAACACTGGACTAGTAGAGATATATCAGTTGAAATGGAACATATACCCTCTCTTGTACTTCCTAGCAACCTTTTGATAGTACTCAACAAAATCTTTTTCCACCTCTACACCTTCCTCCACACTCCATCAATACTATATAGCTATGGAGTGTGTTGTGGACTCTTCTGTGCTTGATTGCTCTATGGAAGACAATCGAAATTTTCAATCACCTTCTTTAGTCCAGCTTACTTTTGCTTTTTGTTGCAAAAAGGAAATGTATAAGCCATGGATTCTTTTATAATTATCTGTTGCACTCCTCTTAATTTCATCAGAAGTACATTTTAGCTTTGAATTTGACAGGAAACCAAGTCTGCATAGGCCTTGGCATCAGCAGCTTGCAGCTCATGAAAGCCTCTTCTATTTATTTCCTTCATGGACACCTTCACCTTTTTCAGCCTTTGCACCACACTGAACAACTTTAACCCTGAACTTTAGTAGCCTAGCACTCTTAAACCTTTTCATGGAAGTTTGGACACTATTTAACATCTTAAAATATTTGAAAGGGACCTGTCACTCTTTCATCAGCGAAAACCTTGACCATCATAGGTGAATGATCAAACACGCCTTCTGGCATGAACCAAGCTTCAGATTTTGGAAATTTCTAGCCCAGTGCTCATTACACAAAACCCTGTCAAGCTTACAAAACACTCTTCCATCCCTTTTTTTTTGGAAGATAAGTAAGGTTTATAGCTCAATCCACAAGAACAACCTAAGCTAGCTAGATAAGCCAGCAACCACAGCTAGAGTTGGACATGCCCAACCTTACATCTCATTAATCATCTCCTATCATTATCTTTAACCTTCACACTTAAGATCTAAATGATTCTCTGCTTTACACTCATTTTGATAGTTTGAACAGCTTTACTAACTGTCATTACAACCTGATCCTAGTGGGCAGAATTCCTATTTCTCCATATTACATAAACAGTGGTTGCAAATGCAGCTAGCAGGACCATTTTCCTAGTCTTATTACCTTTATACCTATTCAGAGTCCATCTATAGTGCTGAATTAGGCTCCTTTGTATCCAAGTGATACCTAGCCATTGTAGGACTTATGACAGGCACAGTTCACTGAACTTACATTCAAACAGCAAATGCTTAATGGTTTCAGTGTGCTGTTGGCAAAGCACACATTAGTCATCAACACAAACATTCATTAACTTCAGCCTTTGCCTTGTTTTCAGTCTATCCTGAATAGCCAGCCACATAATCATTCGATGTTTAGGTAAAGTATACCTATTCCAGACATATCTAGTCCACACTACTTGCCTGTTGCCTCTCATCAATAGCTGGTAGTATTGTTTAATGCTAAACTGACCATTAATAAGCCATTGAACACCATTTGTCTTCTCATTCACAGATTCTTTGCTTGACATACATTATTCCAAACCCAGCTGGCATGACTAGGAGCTACATAATTAGCCCAATTTGACTCTTTAGTATAAACCCCATGCACCCATTTCACCCATAGGTTATCTTGCTTTTGAGCCACACCCCAAGCAAGTTTGCTAAGAGCTACCATATTCCAAATACCTGTGTCTCTAAAGCCCAGACAACCATCTTTTTTATATCTGCACAGCTTGTTCCATGCTACAGCACCAGGTTTTGTATCATTATGTGTACCAGACCATAGAAAACATCTACAGATTGAGTTGATCTTTTTCAGGATGCTCTTAGGAATTATGAATAGCTGTCCCCAATAAGTGTGTATGCTCATGAGCACACTATTGACTAGCTGACACCTAGCTGCAAATGATAGATTTCTAGTTCCCCAAATCCTTATTCTGATCACCATTTTTAGCCTTCAATTTGAAGTAGATATGGGAACTCCAAGGTAAGTAAAAGGCAGTTTACCAACTTTGAAGCCACTAACACGTGTCACTCTTTGAATATCCCTCTGAGTCATGCCAGTAAAATATACCTCAAATTTGTGCTTGTTAACCTCTATCCCTGAGGTGTGAGAGAAAAGTTGAAAGCCCTGTAATAACATGTATATGGATTTGAAATCACCATGGCAAAACATTAAGAGATCATCTGCAAAGCAAAGATGCTTGAGATGTAGGCTTTTGCATTGAGAGTGAAATTTAAACCCTTCCATATCCTCCACATAAGATAGAACTCTGTCTAAGTAGTCCATACAAAGAGCAAAAAGCAATGGGGACATTGGATCCCCTTGCCTGATACCTCTTTGAGCTTCAAAGAAACCAGTTAGCACACCATTCAGCATAATAGAGAACCTAGGAGTTCTAACACATACCATAATCATGTCAATGAACTTCCTAGGGAAACCCACTCCTTCTAGCATTTGCTGTATGAACTCCCAATTGACTGAATCATAGGTTTTCTTCAAATCTAACTTCATCATGCATCCAGCTCTATTCTTGCTTCTATTGTAGTTTTTAACCAAGTCTTGACAAATCAAGACATTATGAAGTATACTTCTTCCAGTAATAAAAGCTCCCTGGTTACTAGAAATGATCTCTGGAAGAATATTATTCAGTCTCTCACTGATAAGCTTAGTAATACACTTGTAAATCATAGAGCAGCAGGCAATAGGGCGAAATTCACTAACATTTTAGGCACTTTTACCTTTGGTATCAATGTTAAAGTTGTAACATTAATGACCTTCAGAAGCTTACCAGTCTTAAAGAAATCTAGTACAGCTTCACATACTTCATCACCAATCACCTCCCAACAGTGCTTGAAAAAGCAACTATTGAAACCATCAATCCCTGGGGCCTTGTCATTAGGGATGCTAAACATCATCCTCTTGACATCCTCTTTTGTGAACTCAGCTAGCAGCATCCTGTTGTGATCTTCAGTCACCATTTTTCCTTTTTTCATGATAGTTTCCATTACAGCTTCCTTTTGCTCAACATTAGTAAATAAGCTTTTGTAAAAATTGACAAAAGCTTCCTCTACTTGCTCTTTTTTATTCAACCACCTGCCATTCATGTCATGTATAGCATGAATTCTGTTATGTCTTCTCCTAGCTTTGATAGCTTGGTAGAAGACTTTAGAATTTTCATCTCCACATTTTAACCAACTCAATTTTGCTTGCTGTTGCAGTTTAATGTGCAGCATCTTTTGAGCTTATTTATAACTACTCTGAGCCTCTTTTTCTGCAGTACTGAGACTAGTATCCCTAGGATTCTCATGCATGGCATCCTGAATTTCTACCAATCTAGCTTTAGTTTTACTAACAGCTATCTCTGCATCATCCCATCCCTGCTTTTTCATCCTTCTAAGAGCAAGTTTTATACTCTTCAGTTTCTGCACTATTCTATACATAGCACAGCCAGAAATTTGAGTCTCCCATTCCTTTTTAACAATCATCGGCAAGGAATCATGTTGACACCAGTAATTACAGAACCTAAAAGGTTTCTTTAAGCTCATATCAAGATACACACAAACTAGCAAAGGAGTGTGATCATATTCACCCTCAGGAAGAATATGAACCTCAGCATTATCATAGTTATCCATCCATAACTGGTTAGCTAGCACCTATCAATTCTTGAAAAAACTCTTTTATCTCCATCTTGCTTATCACACCAAGTGTAATATCTCCCTGTAGCTTTCACATCGGTAATTTGACATTCAGTAATACACTCCAGCATTGGTGTAAGCTCAGTTCTTCTCACATGACTACCAAGCCTATCATCAGTATTACTTACAGCATTAAAGTCACCTAGTATTAGCCAAGCACCCACCAACCTTCTATTGATTTGTTTCAATCCAGACCATAGTTCACACCTGCTTTGTTGGTCATTAAATCCATACACAAATGTGCACTCAAAATCAGTAGCCCCTGTTTTTGGCTGAACCCAACAGTGGACAAACTGACTATTCACCACTTCAATGTCCACATTAAATGCATTAGGACACCAACCTATCATAATTCTACCATTCTCATGACAGTTCAAATTGTGAGTAAAGCACCACCCACTACAGACATTCATATACATACTCCCTAGCTTCTTCTATTTTAACTCTAGTTTCTAGAAGGCCAAATAACTTAATGTTGTGAGACTCAATAAACCTTCTCACTTCATTTTTGTTTATTTCTGTTATTTAGCCCTCTAACGTTCCAAGCCATGATGTTATCCATCATTGTTAGGGGTTATCACCCCCTGCCCTTTATCAACCAGTGCCTCCACCATACCATTATCCCCACTGTTGCCTTCTACCATCATCATTCCTTGCCCTTTATCAACCAATTCATCCATCATACCATCATCCCCACTATTTCCTTCTACCATCATTACATTCTGCATCTCCCTACTTTCGTTTCTCCCCATCATGCTTGACTCTGCCTCCTCATTTAGCACATGAAAAGAGTTATGGGTTGGGACACTTGTTTCCTTTTACCTCACCCCTATCTGCTGGAATCCATCTTTATCCTTCACTACTTCACCTTTCTTAACCCATATTTTCTTTCCTCCTTTATTCCTGCAAGCCTCTAGTTCATGCCCAAAGCCCTTGCACTGGGTACATTGAATGGGTCTCCATTCATATTCAACTTTTTGTTCCATCCTATTCCCATGTTCATTACAGAATGCAATACTATCCGGCAGAGCATCATTTATCCCTACTTCCACCATAACTCTAACAAAACTCAGTTTCTCCTTCTCTTTTGTTGCTTGATCCATTTTAACAACAGTCCCCACCATATCAGCTATTTTAAACAAACTTCTCTCCCCCCAGTATTTGAAAGGAAGCTGAGGGAGCTTGATCCAAATAGGCACAGTCGACACATTATCCTTATCCATAGACATATCTGGGTCCCAAAGCTTAGTGATCAAAGGTTTTTGATCAAAAAACATGAATCCACTCGTCGTCACCTTAAGACATGATTCCAGTGAATCAAATCTCACAATGAATAAGCCTTTGCCCACCATAGCTATTTTGTTAATTCCAAGTTTCCCCCATACTCTTCTAAAGTACCCATCCATCACTAACAATGGTGGATTTGCCCCCAGTACAAAACACACAACAGCAGATGACCAAAACTCTACTTCCTCCTGTATGTCATCAGAATCAATTTTCACAAGATTGAAAGAATTACTCACTTGGTGTTCCTGTCGCTCTACATCCTCTGCCCATGAAAGCCTTCTTGCAGCACCCAACTCTTTTTCACTACTCTGAATAATATGAAGCCATTCCGATAATACCGATTGTTCTCCTAGCTTCTGACTAGATTCCATCACCGTTGTTACCGGAATATTCGCCCCTTCCTCTAGCACTTCATTTTCAGCACCATTCGACTTTTTCGATATCGGGCTAGGCACATTTAGCACCGAAACACCAGTGATTTCATCAACACTCTTCGTTTTTCTAACCGGCGATGATGACAGACCGGACCCCTTATTCTTCCCTTTTCCATTTTGGGCACTCTTCCTAGCTCGCCCTCTTGCCATGGCGTCAGTGCTAAGCTACACTAAAAGAGCAAAACCAATGGAACAGTGTTTCTAGAGAGAAGGGAGAGTTTCTCTCTCTAGACCCATTCCGGTTTTCCTTTCTCTTCCATCCCTTTACTGCTTGTTATTCCAGTGCAAAAACAATCATTAGATTTCAAATCCTCCAAACCACAATCATTTAAATAAGTTCTAAAATAATACATCTCCCTCTCTCTTACCACAACTCCAATTCTTTCATCTCTATTTAAGACATAGTTAAAATCACCCATAACAATCCATAGTTTGTTAATTTTCAAAGAAAATTCACTTATATACTTCCATAAATACTCCCTCATAGAAGCTGAGTTGTGAGCATAAATGAAGGTGCACCAAAACTCTGTTTTAACACTAGCATCCCTGACAAAATATATTGTCTCAATTTTTCAATAATGACACACACATCAACTTAAAATGCCAGAGCATTCCAAGCTAGCAAAATCCTGCAACCAGGGTGATGAGAGGAGTTGGAACAAAAACACCATATAGAAAATAAGTTTTGGTAACCTCTTCCTAGCTTATTAATCTTAACTTTAGTCTCTATGAGACTAACAATGCCAAGGGATCTAATCTTTAACACCTTTTTAACTTCTAATATTATTTTTTAGCACTACATATCCCTCATACATTCCAGCAACACACACTATCCATGCCCTCTAGGAGAGTCCCCTCTCTTCCCAAATCCATCACCACCACTTTCACACCTAACTTCACCAATCATGATATCATCATTATTTCCTTAATCAAGAGCCTCAAAAGTGTTCCTCACTTCAGTCACAAGGACTGGAGATTCGGGTCTTCTACAAGCTTATTTTGGCAACCTGAACTCATCTGGATCAGTAACCAAAACCTTTCTTATAACCTCACCAGCAGTTGGTATCATCAAAATAGGTGGATGTACCCATTCATTCATAATTGGAACCTATTTTTGTTGTTACACAACTGAAACATGTTGTTGCTGTTGCATAACTGGAACTTGTTGTTGTTGTTTAATTGGTCTACAAACCTTCTCCTTCACCACATTTCTACAATCATCCACATAATGACCCATCTTCTTGCACGAGGAACAAACTATAGGTTTTCATTCAAACTGTAACCCATACACAATCTCAATACAATTCTCATTAATGAATGTTAATTGGTCTGAGATTGAAGCTACTCCCTCTTAGCAGTTGCTTGATTAACTCTAAGGCAGCTTCGTCAAACACCTCTCTCCCTAATACTTAAGATCCACTTACAGTTGAATCCAAGTTGGGAGAGTAACAAAATCTTCACCTCCCAGCCTTTCACAATTAGAGGTTTCTTATCTAAGAACGCAAAAATTTCGGCCAAGACCTGATCTCTCTTTTCCATCGTTCTAAATCAAACAATGAAAACACCTTCTTAAACATCGCAAACTTTTATGTTCCAAAATTCTTCCAAATTCTCCTAAGGAATCCTTCCATAACACATTTTTAGGTCGATTAGCACCAATGACATAGCAAATTACAAAAGAGCACCAAAAATCGATTTCAGGTTGAATTTCAATTTCACCATATTTTGACAATCGGTTGCAATAGTTCTAAGATTTTGCAGTTTCAGATATCGAGCTCACCTTATCTTCAAAGAACTACAAAATAGGCACCAGTTCCACCACACGAACGCTCGGGTCAGCTACTTGACCTTGTTCAGGCTGTTAAGCTCCCTTCCTCGTCGAGTTCATCGCAAACAACCACTCTGAGAAGAGTCGATGAGTTTGTTGACTCCTTTGGAATTATCTAAGATCCTCCTCCTTCGAATGAATAACTGGTTCAATCTCCATTGCTGAGATGCCTAAGGGGGTGTTTGGTTCATATGATGGTATGGGTTTGGAATCTGGAATAAAATCAAGATGGTATCGGTTTGGAACTTGATACTTAATACCTTGTGTTTGGTTTCACTTGAGAATGAAAAATCTTCTATTATTTGATACCTAGAGGTAAGGTATGAGCCATACCCACCTCCCCCATGGGTTTCTAAACCCCATACCTTATGGGTTTGAGGTATGGGTTTAAAATTTAAAAATAATAAGTTAAACAAACACTAGGTTTGTGTTTTGTTCATTCCAAACCCATACCTACCTAAAACTAGTGAACCAAACACCCCCTAAGATCTCATCCATAGATCTAGTTTTCTTTGCATCTGAATTCGAACTTGGCACTTTAGCCTTCTCCGTCACTTTCTATTCCTTTGAATTTCTTGCAATGGCAACGATGATATCACATCGAAAGATTTTCTATAGAAAGAATACCAACTTTTATTTTAAAAAAAATTTTAAAAGAAAAAAGCAAAGAGAACTATGATTTACTTGTTCCCTAATTATGAATAAAAAATAATATTTTACCCTTTTATAACAATTAATTATATTATTCAATCGAAATTTTAAATCTTTTCTAGAATAATATTGTAGACACATAGTCGTGTCTCCCCATTAAAGGATCCGGTGATGAAACATGTTGCGGTCCTAATTGGTCCGACCTAAGGGCAGGGCAGTCTGAAAAGTCATCCCAAAACTATTTCAAAAAAGTGTCAAAGTCTTATTTTAAGGCCCGATTAATTATTCATGATGATAATTAATTCCATGTTGAGCTCAATCCTTTGAAAAGTCCAATTAATTTTTTAATAATAATTAATTGTTTTATCTTGGTAAATAAATATTTTCAAAGATATTTTATTAGTTAAAATCGCATTTTATCCCGAAAATCAGATTTTCGAACATAAAAGATAAAAGAAAAACTTTAAGGAAAAATTGTTTTCAATAAGTCAATCTTTGGTTGATCTCCTGAAAGTAAGTCAATCTTTTGATTATCTTAGAATAAGTTAACCTTGTATCTACTTCTGTTTCAAACGAATTAATGACGTTGAAATCATGATAGATGTCACGTTTTAATAGGATGACATTGTGATTTAACTCATTTATAGCAAAAGTAGATACAGGTTAACTTATTCATAGTTAATCGTAAGGTTGACTTATTTTAAGAAAAACACGCAAAGGTTAACTTTTTAAAAATACTTTTTCCAAACTTTAAAACGCGATTTACAAAAAAAAGCTATCAAAAGTAAGGCGGTACGCCGAGCGCACAGCCTCCGCCAAGCGCACAATTGTGCCATGTAAGCATACACCAAGCGCCCAATACTGCCACGTAGACTTGTGTGTCATACAAAGTCTTGCGTCGAGCGCACTTCTCTATATGAGACGCATCTTTTTCTTTCTTATATTTTTCCAAGCGCGTACCAACTACCACGTGTAAGCTTTCTACTGGGCATGTCGCTTCAAGCGCGCCAATCTGCGCCTAACACGTGGATTTGCGCTTGACACGTCATCCTGCGCCTAACATAGCTAGCGCGTAAAGCAGTTCCATTTTTCTGTAAATACACCTGATTTTTCGTACAGATTTCAGAATGGTTTTTCACACATAAATTAAAAACTTTGAATTCTACGAATACATTTACTAAGCTTTCTACAAAAGCTCCCTACAAAAAATCATACTTTCAGGCATGCAAACACATATTTTCATACACACATTCAAATCTTTCAAACATTTAGATTTTCAGCTTAACGATTGCTCGTCCAGAAGGTTGTCAATCTCGCAATCCCAAGCCACGGTATAATCCTGAGGGTCCTTGAATAAATTCCTATTTTTATATTGAAGTTACTAATTGTTTCTTTCATGATGTAGATCTTTAACATAAAAATCGTCCCTTTGTACATACATTTATTTCTTTTTTTATTTATTTTCATACATCATTATATGCTTACCTGATTATTCTATGCATATTATATGATTATCTTCCTTTATTGCTTTTATCACCCACATGTTAATTTTGTTAATCAAAGACCTGGAAAACTATTCTAACCTTAATCAGATTAATTTGGACAATATGTTAGGTTCCGTGTAAATTGATTGCATAATAACATATCACTAAAAAATAGTCTTTTATGTGTTTTCTGAACCAGCCTAGACTAATTTTTTTGAGGGTGCTTAAAGTATGACGTGGTTAATTTTTTGCATAAACATTGACATGAATCGATGATTAGTAGAGGCCAACAATAGGAGCCTGACTGTGTTGTACCCTCACCCTTGAACTCGATTTTTGGTTCATTTTGACCATCTATGGAGTCTAGACGGTGAAATCTATATTGGATAAGTCCTTAATTTATCCCTACAATTTCCCGATATCCAATTAGGTTTATGACTCTTCCTCTAAAGATTTGTTGGCGTCTTCAAAACATTTTTCAATACAAAAACTTTTACTGTGGGGTAGTTAAATACAAGTATGTGCTCATCCCACGTAGGCGAAATAAAAACACACCTAAAAATATATATACTTGAGCTTCTCATTATAATTAATTTATTGGTTAGACATGTTTAATTTTTTAGGATATCACAAATAGAGTGTCGTTCTTCCTATTTTTCATGGCTTGGGTGATTGACGTGTTTCACAAGTTGGATGAAGATCTATGAGTCATTGCTATGGTTTTATGTTGGGTTATTTGAGATGTTGGTGTCTTGCATGAGGTTGGGATGGGTTTGGTTTGTCTTGATGTGTTCGAATGGCTCGTTGCTTGGTTGTCCTATTCTATAAATTCATCAACAGTTGATGCACACTAAATACCTTGAAGTTGAACCTAGTGATCATTAGTAGAAAAAGGATGATTTGCGTCCCACCAAGTGCGTCGCACTAAAACGAAAACGACGCAAAAACCTAATTTGCGTCGCACGGGAGCCAGAGTGCGATGCAAAATAGAGCCATATGCGTCAGATCATCATGAAGTGCGACGCGTATCAAGGATGTGTGTCGGACCCTTGGCCCATCCGACGCAAATCACTTGACTCATGAATGTGATGTACATGGGCTAAGCGCGTCGAGTGGTCTTCACGTGCGACGCAGATGGGCTTCCCATAATGCCCATATTAAATCCCTTTACCCTACCTACCCTCTCAGTCTCTCAGCCGTTCCTTTCATTTCTCCTTCAAACCCCACCCCACTAATCTCTCTCCCAGTTTTGAACGCTTCTTCCTTTCATATCTCCTTCAAATCCCCCCAAAACACCAACTACATCAAAATTCGAACGAATCGTTTTCTCAAGTTCACAAGTTCGCATCAAAAAATCGTATTTCATTCACAGTCGAGCGCCTTTTCCGTTTTCCGGCGAGCGACCGAACGTAAAACTTCCAGGGAATGAACGAAAGACATTCATGAGTAAGACCTTCACGTTTTACGGCGAGTGTCTTCATGAGTAAGACTTTGACAGGTTTGAATTTTTTCATTTTTTAAATATCGTTCATCAACGTCTTCAATCTCGGTTTTTCATTTTTAGATATGATTTTCTATTAATTCGTTTTTTCATTTCAGATCTAAAAAATAAAATCTTTTATATCTGATTTATTTTTTTTACTTTTTTGGCATTTGAAAAATAAAAAAGGACTTAGTTCATGCAGTTCAAAATAAGGGCCTTTTGTTTCTGTTTTTATTTTTATATTTGATTGTTTTTGTTTATTTTTTTGGTATTTTTAAGGTTTATTTTCAGATCTAGAATTTTCTTTTTGACTTTTAATTCTGAAATTCTTATTTTCATTTTCAGATCTGAAAATTTGCTCTTCTCGAAGTCGTCTCCCTCGAGCACATTGGAAAACGTCGGCCTTAATCTTTTCAGATGGAACAAGAATTGTACTCAGATACATAGTTACTTATAATGAACGATATTATTTTCAGATGAAATTGTTCTAGATTCAATTTTAATTTTACATTTTTTTATCTATATTATTATAGTGGTTTGTAATATTATACTTGTAATACGACATTGTTAATGCAGAAATACATTTTTTTGTATCTATATTATTACGCAATTCGATTGTGATTTTTAATTCATATTGTAGAAACTATTTATTTGCTTTTGGAATCATGTTAGTACGAGCTTGTGTGTTTGGGAGAAAAACAAGTTGGAAAAATATCACTCATGTGCGTCGCACATTGTGATACATGCGACGCAGATGAGAGTTGATTTGGCTTGCTGGGCATTGTCATCGGCGTCGTACGTTGGAAAAACTCATAAAGAGCGTCGTATGCTAGTCCGATGCAGATCTTTTCTCTGTCATCTGCGTCGAGACCTGTGCCGTCGCACCCATGTCCGACGCAAATGGACGCCTCACATCCGACGCAAATCATTGATTTTGTACTAGTGGATATTCTATATGGATGAAGATCGCGTTGGAGTTTGAATTTCAAACGTGCTTTCGGAAAATGATAGCTTGAATCATGTGGTGTATGAGATCAATTGCAGAGAAGAAGGCCTTAGTACTTTTTATTTACTTATTGATGAAATTTTAAAACTTTGCTACTAGTTTACTTTTATTTCTTAGTCATTTGTTGTTAGGATCGGAAATAAGATGGCTCGTGCTCTAACTCATCTCCTTCCTTGGAAATTATATAGTAGAGTTTGGAGATCTGATTTTCCACCTTCTATTGTTTCTTTGTCGGGTGTTGATTTGCAAGTGAATGATAATGTTTAAATGCTCCCTTAGCTTCTTGTACCCCTTTTAGAAAAAGTATAACATGGAGAATACTCACCTGGCATGGGTCATTATTTCGTCAATCTCGTGGCATATACCATTGATATTCTAGTATAAATTCTCCAAGCCATAACATACACGTCCCATTAGAATTGGAGTTCATTATGATTTATAATGGAGCTACTCATGGATATTAACAAACCCCAACCTTTCTTCAACCCAATTATAAACAAGTAATAGTCTGTTGTTAATATTAATTAAGAAGATGAGAAAAGTAATGTTGAACCTTAGTTTTGATGATGACAAAGAAACAAAGATGCAAACTAAGTAGTGAACTAATGAGTTATTTAAGTGTATGATTTTTAAGGTATCAATGAAAGGAACTAAGAGAATACGAATTCAAGAAAGAAGTCAAGAGAGGATTTCAAAGGCTAAGTAAAGCAGTTTCTATAAGTTGATACTGGAGCAAGCATTGGATCAAGAAGAATAAAAGCTAGGCGTTTTATTTTCTAGTTCCATTGTAAAGGAACAAAGTAAGGATGGTAAGGAACAGTGGCAGTTTTATTTGTGAATGAGAGTTTGTTCCTCTGTAAGGAACAAACTAAGTGGCACTAAACAAATCTGTTAAAGGAACTTGGTTATAAAGGAACTAGACTTAGGCGTGCTGTAAGTTAAACGGTACAATAATGAATTGAGTAAGTCATGCCTAAAAATTAGGAAATCAGTTTAACTTAAGTGAAAATCAGTTTTAAAATAAAGAATCTTTTTTTTAAAGAAAAGATTTTGTTTTTCGAAATAGATAGAAAATATTATCCGGTTTTATAAAGAGTTTATTTAAAAGATAATTTTCTTAAAGATTAAAATTCATTTTTAATAATAAAATTGTTTGTATTAAACTGATTTTCGGATAAAGCTCAAGAAACTCCAACTTTAGGAGTTGTGGCTAAAATATATCCACGTTCAAATGAGATCATGGATCATGGGACATGATGAAAACGTGTTCCTTAGGGGAAGGAACATCATGGGTTAATGGACTTAACATGAATCGAGTTTTACTCCCACGTTCTTTGTGATTGTCACTATAAATATTGAAGTCTAAATGATGTTCCAAATGTGTCTGACTAAGTAATTAAGTGAGTTTAACTAATTAAGTGTCAGTGCCTTCATTCTCTCATAATAGCCATTTGTTCTTTGCTTTCTTACTCTAATTCCACTAAGCTTATTTCGATCAATTGTATTTTGGTTTTTGGGGTAAGGGAACTTTGAGTGAAGTTCTGTAAGAGAGAGGCTTTGAGTAAGCTTGTATGAGTGAGAAAACTTCGAGCTAAGTTGAGAGGAACTACTGTTAAGGGAACAGTGGCTCAGGAACTTGAGTTTAGGAACTCAAGTGTTGGCTCGAGTTAGAATTAGGTTGTAGCAAAGTTGTTTGGTCTAATTAGTGAAAGGTTGAGTTTAAAATCCCTAGTGGTCGAGGTTGTTTCTTCTTGTTGGGCCCAAGAAGTTTTTCCTCGTAAAAATCCCTTGTGTTCCTCTAGCTTGTTTATTCGTTTAAGTTTTAATTTCCGCAAAAAGTTACGTTTATTTCTACACCTACAATTCACCCCCCTCTTGTAGTGTTCCTAGGGAAATAACAATTGGTATCAGAGCAGAACTCACGTAAGATAGGAAACCCTATTGAGAAAAAGATCCAAGGAACAATGAATACCACCGAGAAACTTGAAGAAGGTTATTCCACTCAAAGGCCTCCTATGTTCAATGGGAAGTACTACAACTATGGAAGAACCGCATGGAGATATTCATCAAAGCTGAAAATATCAGGTATGGAGAGTCATTGAAGTTGGTGATTTCGAAGTCACAACTACAAATGACAAAAATGAGGTAACTCTAAAACCCCTCTCTGATTATGACAAATCTGATTTTGAAAAAATGGAAGTAAATGCCATGGCTATTAAACTGTTGCATTGTGGACTTGGACCCCATGAACATAATAGGATCATGGGATGCAAATCCGCAAAGCAAATATGGGATTTACTAGAAGTAACCCATGAAGGAACTAATGAAGTTAAAAGATCAAAAATTGATTTACTTATGAATCAATATGAACTGTTCTGCATGAAATCTAAGGAAAGCATCGAGACATGTTTACTCGTTTTACTAACATTATTAATGAGTTGGCTTCTCTTGGAAAGTTTATTTCATCTGAGGAACAGGTTCGAAAGGTTCTTAGGAGTCTTCCTAAGGACAGATGGATGGCAAAGTCACTGCTCTCAAGAAACAAAAGACTTCACTAAGTTCAACTTAGAACAGCTGGCAGGGTCACTTATGACTCATGAGCTTCACCTTGATACTGAATATGGTGAAAGCTCCAAATCAAAATCAATTGCTCTCAAAGCAGAGATGAAGATGATTCGGATTCAGAAGAAGAAGAAGCAGCCTCATGGTTCGAAAATTTCGAAAGATGTAAGGAACATGAAGAATGGAAACTTCAAAGGTAAAACTAAGAAATTTTCTAACAAAGCTGCTTGTCATAAATGTGGTAGTACAGATCACTTCATCAAGGAATGTCCTCTTTGGGAAAATGACAAAACCAAAGAAAGGAACAAGGAACGCTTTGCTGAAAGGAACAAAGAATCAAAGCACCTTTCTCTAAGGCAAATGTGCGCAAAGCTATGATAGCTGCTTGGGGAGATTCAGAGACGGAAGAAGAAGAGGAACACCAACTGAAGAAACAGCAAACCTTTGTCTCATGGCAAACACTGACGAAAAAGAAGATGAAGAAAAAGTTGAGGTAAGTCAACATGGTCTTGAGTCAGACTTAGATGTAAAACTAGGCTGAAATATATGATCTTCTTTATGATGCAATTCTTGAATGTAGAGATGAACGTGAAAAAGTAAAAAACGGAACAAGCCTTAAAGGTCTGCAAGGAACACATAGAATGGCTTAAGAAAATGAGAACAGATGTTGAAACAAGATTCTTTGATTTATTTGATAAAAATTAAAAATCAAAGAATGTTATGAAAGTTTAAAAATGAAAATTATCTAATTAATTTAGAGATTTCACACTTGAAAGATTTGTCCCTGTTCTGAGTTCCTTTGATATAAGATCAACCCTTTGAAAGGATACAGATCTGAGATTGAAAATTGAATAAAAGAAAAAATTTTTAAAGGAACAGATCTGTAATCTTAAAAAGGAACTGGTTGTCGCAAGGAACAGAGGCAAAATATGCAGTTCCTAAGTGGATTGAGAAACCACAGACCAAAGAGGGAAGGTCTTGGTTTTGAAAACTACAAGAAAAGGAACAAGACAAAGAAATATGTTGATCTACCTAGTGATAATTTTGTATGTATTGTGGAAGGTAGGTCATTACATAAATCAATGTCAACTAAAATCTGAGATGATTGGGAAAAATGTGACAATAAGTAAGAAAAAATGGGTTGTCAAAACAAATCCTAGTCAAGAACAGGAACCCACGAAAGATGGGGTTCCTACAACTAACAACTAGTTGATTTTTGCAGGTTGGAGTGAGGGGGAACAACACATGGTATCTCGATAGTGGTTGTTCCAAGCACATGACAGGAGACAAAACTAAGTTTCTCTCACTCACAACCTATGAAGGTGGAAGTGTAACATTTGGTGAAAATAAGAAAGGTAACATAGTTGCCATGGGTAAGGTTGGTAAGTCACCACTACACTCCATTGAAAATGTATTTTTAGTTGAAGGTCTAAAACATAACTATTAAGTATTTCTCAATTCTGTGACAAGGAAATATGTAAAATTTGATAAAGAAAAAGCTTGATCATCAACATTAAAACTAAGAAGGTTATCTTGGAAGGAACAAGGAAAGGGAACACATACATTGTGGATCTGACCTTGTTCCTCAAATCAATTTAACTTGTCTTAGTGTTATTGAAGATGATTCACTTCTTTGGCACAAGCGTCTAGGACATGCTAGCTTTTCATTACTTGAGAAACTTAGATCAAAAGATCTTGTTTTAGGATTACCATCCATAAAATTTCATATTGATCAAGTTTGTGATGCATGTGCACGAGGTAAGCAAGTAAGATCCTCTTTCAAATCTAAAACGATTGTAAGTACCACTAAACCATTAGAATTAATTCATATGGACTTATGTGGACCCATGAGAATTCAAAGCAGAAGTGGAAAGAGGTATGTACTTGTGATTGTAGATGACTACTCTAGGTATACTTGGGTTATTTTTCTTAAAGATGAAACTTATGATGAGTTCCTTGTCTTTGCTAAAAGAGTTCAAAACTTAAGTGGTCATAAAATAATGCACATTAGATCAGATCATGGCAAAGAATTCGAAAATTATAAATTTGATGACTTAAGCAGAGATAATGGCCTAGATCATAATTTTTCTGCCCCTAGAACACCACAACAAAATGGTGTTGTAGAAAGGAAAAATAGAACTTTGGAGGAAATGTCTAGAACCATGTTAATTGCTAGTGAACTTCCAAGGAACTTTTGGGCTGAAGCTGTTAATACTGCTTGTCACATAATTAATCGTGCCATGATGAGACCTATCATTAATAAAACTCCTTATGAACTTTATTTTGGAAAGAAACCAAATATCACTATTTTAGAACATTTGGCTGCAAATGTTATGTGCATAATAATGGAAAAGATAATCTTGGAAAATTTGATGCAAGGAGTGATGAAGCAATATTTTTAGGATACTCCTCACATAGTAAAGCTTATAGAGTATATAACAAGAACTATGTGTGTTGAAGAAAGCATTCACGTAATCTTTGATGAATCTGACAAATACAATCCAAGCATACAGGTTGATGACTATGAGATTGGGTTGGTACAACCAAGTGAAAAGAATGCAGATTCACAAGAAGAAGAAGAAGTGAAAGAGGAAAGGAACGAGGAATTTGAAAATAATAACATCAATGATTTCCTGTTCCTCAAGGAGGAGAAGATGTTCCTGTTCCTCAAATGAAGGAACTGAGTCCACCGAGGCTAAAGAGGAACAACTGATCAGAGTTCCTCATCTACTCAAGGAACTCATGAGGAACAACATGTTCCTATAAGAGAGTTTCAACCAAAACCTTGGAGACACAAAAGTCACATCCATGGAACTCATAATCAGCGACATATCCAAAGGTACGCAAACTAGATCTCGGTTAAGGAACTTTTTGCATTTCATGCGTTCCTATCAATGATGGAACCAAGAAATCATGAAGAAGCCTTAACTGACTCTGATTGGATTACTGCTATGCAAGCTGAATTAAATGAGTTTGAAAGAAACAAGGTATGGCATCTAGTTCCCTCATCTAAACAACAAAAAGTAATTGGCTTAAAATGGGTGTTTAGAAACAAACTAGATGAATATGGAACCATTGTAGAACAAAGCTAGACTTGTAGTAAAAGGTTATAATCAACAAGAAGGAATAGATTATGAAGAAACCTTTGCTCCTGTAGCTAGATTAGAAGCCATTAGAATTTAATTGCATTTGCTGCTTACATGGGATTTAAATTATAAATGTGATGTTAAGTGTGCATTTTAAATGGCTATCTAAATGAAGATGTATATGTTGAACAACCCCCGGCTTTGAAAATAATAATCTCCCAAATCATGTCTACAAGCTTGATAAAGCTCTTTATGGGTTAAAACAAGCACCTAGATCATGGTATGAGAGATTATCATAAGTTCCTTTTAGAAAAACAATTTTAAAAGAGGAAAGGTTGATAAAACCTTGTTCCTAAAATCTAAAGGAACTGATATTTTCTTGTTCAAATATATGTTGATGACATCATATTCGGAGCTACTAATGAAACATTGTGCAAAGAATTCTCAAGTCTCATGAGCAATGAATTTGAAATGAGTATGATGGGTGAGTTAAATTTCTTTTTCGGACTACAAATCAAACAAACTGAAAAGGGAATAATTGTTCACCAACAAAAATACATAAAGGAACTATTAAAGAAATATGGCCTCGAAAATTCAAAGATAAATCACACTCCTATGGGAACTTCAACTAGATTAGATGAAGACTCCATAGGAACAAGTGTTGATCAAACAAAATATAGAGGAATGATTGGTTCACTTTTGTATCTAACTGCTAGTCGTCCAGACATAGCTTTCAGTGTTGGTTTGTGTGCTAGATTTCAAGCAAATCCATAAGAGTATCACCTTACTGCCGTGAAGAGAATTCTTAGATATCTTAAAGGAACATATAATCTTGGACTCTACTATCTAAGAAGTGATACATTCCAGCTAAAAGGATATGCAGATGCAGATTATGCTGGAGATCTTGTAAATAGGAAAAGCACCTCAGGTATGGCACAATTCCTTAGTCATAGTTTAGTTTCTTGGAGTACCAAGAAACAAAACACAGTTGCTTTATCCACTGCTGAAGCAGAATATGTAGCAGCTGCTGCATGTTGCTCTCAAATGCTTTGGATAAAACAACAACTTAGTGACTATGGAATAAACTTTGATTGTGTTCCTATTTATTGTGAAATACAAGTGCTATAGTATTCTAAAGATCCAGTGTCACATTCAGAGTTAAACATATACATATCAGACATCACTTTTTAAGAGAAAATGTTGAAAAAGGTTTGATTAAACTTGAGTTTTGTCAAACTGAGAACAGATTGCTGATATACTAACTAAGCCTTTGCAAAGAGATAGATATGAAAAATTAAGGCTTGAGTTAGGGTTAATAAAAATTAAGTGATTGTTCCTATGTCATTCCCCCATGTTGAATCAATTTGAGTGACTTTGTGTGCTAAAAATAATTGTGTTTAATTGCCTAAGACCATTGCAAATTGGAATGTTCAAAAACATAAACATGAATTCAAAGAAATTAAACAACTCACAAATGTCACATAATACTCCCCTTACTGTTCCTAAGGTAAGAAACATGCATGATATGAAGGACATTGATATGTAGCATTAGTTGTTCCTATAGCACAAGTTCCTTAGCATTTATTTTCTTCAAAAATTAAAACTCATAAAAATCCGAAAAATCCAAAAATCCAAAATAAAGGAATCAGATTTAATTAAATCTTGATTCTTTTATATCTTTTCGTTTTCTTTTTCTTTTATTTTTTGTCTTATTTTTTTCCCGCGTGTCAAAACATTATTACATGCAAAATCCTTCTTAATTCACCATTATTAGAAACCTGTTCCTCAACCTTCATCTTCACCATAGCCGAAAATTCATCACACCTCTTATACTCCATAAAAACCTCAACTCTTCCTCAAACATGGCAAAACTCACGAACTCTCCTTTTCCAACATCCAAAAATCCAACACCTCAAAAATGGAAAATTCTCCTTCTCCACCAAAACCCTTGAAACGACCAAATCAAGAAACCCCATAAGAACAACAATTAGAATCTCCAAAAGGAGCTTGCGAAGAAGAAAATTATTGGGGAAGATGATGAAGAAGAAACCCCGGAACAACCAGGGGGAAGAAGAAGTTACGCCTGTTCCTTCCAAAGGAACTGTTTCTTCATCTTCCAAGAAACGGGTTGAAAGAAGCGAATCTAGGTATGTATTGGGTTTTGTGTTGATCTAGAATGGGCAAATAAAGTAGAATTTCATGAATTAACTACCATTCTAAAGGAACAGGCATGGAATTCTTGTTTGAATTCGCCTTTAACAACGCACTTGTTCCTTTAGCAATGGACGAATTTTGTGCAAATTTTCAAATTGATGGATTTGCACAACTGAGGTTAGGGAAAGAAAATTAAGTTTAATCAAGCCACATTGGGCAAAGTTTGGGAAGTTCCTTGCAAAGGAACGATTTATATTTTAAACGGAAAGGAACTGTTCTTTCCGAATTTTCCTCAGGACAAAATTGTGAATATTTTGGAGGAACTGCTGGTCAAAAAAATTAAACCATAACCTACTCTCTCCCCTTCACAAAAGTCTATTCAACTTAGTATGGAGAGCACTCATTCCTCGCACTGAAAAGAGGAATGAAGTGGGTCTCTTAGAATGTGTTACATGTTTTGTTAGACCACCACATACAAATCAATTCCCTTCTCTTTTATCCAACATCTACCCATTGTATGAAAATCACTGTGTTATTGGTTATGAGCCTTGATACATCTCTACTTCATCACTTTGAAGTAAGACTCACTGGTGGCCTACATTAGGAGTCAAACAAGGGAACATCTTGAATGAGAAGACTCTTAATGGACTTGATCTTTCTGTCCAAGAAGGAGTACTCATTCAAGGGAGAATAGCTCCTAGTTCCTCAAGTACAAAGAAAATGCCTAAGGTAGACATAGAGGAACAAGATATGATGTTATCTTGGAGGAACATTTCCTAAGCCGGAGGAACCGAAACCAAAGAGGCGCAAACACATAGCCAAAAGCCTACCCTCTGTTCCTCAGAGAGTGAGGAAGAGCATCGTTAAAAATTGCTCCTATGTTTCTGTTCCTTCCAACAAGGACTCCCTTTAGTCCTTTCGGATGTAGAGGAACAGGAACCCTCCACTCTCAAGGAACCACTCCACCACATCCCCAAACTCTGTTCCTTTCACAAAACTGACCTCCATTTCTCCCTCATCCTTTTCTGTTCCTTCCAGTTTGAGCAGATTGAAGGATGAAATAAAAGGACCTAACCCTTTTGCTTCCACCTCCACAACTCTTCCAACACCACCATTTCTTCCTCCCCTTTACAACCCTTCTCCATCTGTTTCCACTCCAGGAACTGATGAGCCTTCCATTCAACCTCCCCTAGTTCCTCCACAAAATCAACCTTTGGCCTCAGGTTCTAAGGGTAAGGAACAAGAATCTCCGGATGACTGTAGTTGGGTTAATGATGTTTGTCTTCCTGCTCAACACATGATAAAATTTTATAATCACCTTCACTGGACTTTGGATGCTAAACTGACAAAATGATGAGTCTTATGAAGATTCTAAGTGATATGGTGATTGCGCAACAAAAGAAGATGGAGATTATGGCCCTAGATTTGGAGGAGTTGAAGGAACAAGTTGGTGTAAATCATGGAGAGGTAATGAAGAAGCTAGAGGATGTGGTTGAAGAAGAGATTGTAGAGGAACACCATTCCCCTTCCCTTTCTTAGTTTTTTGTTGTTGTTCCTGTTTCCTTTTCAAGGAACACGACTGTTGTTTAATCCTTTTTCTTTTCCTTTCTTTGTTTTTGTTATGGAACAAGTGTTATATATAAACAATGACTTTTGCTATTATGTCTGTGTTTTGAATGTTTATGCATAATTTCTTCCTTGGAATGGCTAGTATTATGTGATTGATGTTTGAGCAAGTTTACTCTTTGAAAATCTAACTTAACCAGCAATGGTGCTTGCATATGGTCTTAAGGTGTTTAATCAATTCATTAATACATGCATAGTCTATTCTTTTTGAGGATGACAAAGGGGGAAAGGATTTAAGGAACAAACTGTACATAATCTGGAAAAATCAGAAAAAAATTAAAAAATTAAAAACTTAGGATAAGGTAAATGAAAAATCAAAAATAGGTTAAGGTAAATGAAAAATCAAAATTCAAACATTAAGTAACTTACTTAATTGTGTTTTATTTTTCATTTTCTTCTTTATTGTTTTATTGTCTTCATTCACTTATATTATTTTTCATTAACTTATATTATTTGTTATTGCCTTAGTTTGTAACTTTGTTGTCATCATCAAAAAGGGGGAAATTGCTGAATCTTAGTTTTGATGATGACAAAGAAACAAAGATGCAAACTAAGTAGTGAACTAATGAGTTATTTAAGTGTATGATTTTTAAGGTATCAATAAAAGGAACTAAGAGAATCCGAAGTCAAGGAAGAAGTCAAGAGAGGATTTCAAAGGCTAAGTAAAGCAGTTTCTATAAGTTGATACTGGAGCAAGCATTAGATCAAGAAGAATAAAAGCTAGGCGTTTTATTTTCTAGTTCCATTGTAAAGGAACAAAAGTAAGGATGGTAAGGAACAGTGGCAGTTTTATTTGAGAATAAGTGGCACTAAACAAATCTGTTAAAGGAACTTGGTTATAAAGGAACTAGACTTAGGCGTGCTGTAAGTTAAACGGTACAATAATGAATTGAGTAAGTCATGCCTAAAAATTAGTAAATCAGTTTAACTTAAGTGAAAATCAATTTTTAAATAGATAATCTTTTTTTAAAAGAAAATATTTTGTTTTTCGAAATAGATAGGAAAATATTATCCGGTTTTATAAAGAGTTTATTTAAAAGATAATATTTTCTTAAAGATTAAAATTCGTTTTTAATAATAAAACTGTTTTGGTATTTAAACTGATTTTCGGATAAAGCTCAAGAAACTCCTAAACTTTAGGAGTTGTGGCTAAAATATATCCACGTTCAAAATGAGATCATGGGATCATGGGACATGATGAGAAACGTGTTCCTTAGGGGAAGGAACATCATGGGTTAATGGACTTAACATGAAATCGAGTTTTACTCCCACGTTCTTTGTGATTGTCACTATAAATATTGAAGTCTAAATGAGTTCCAAAATGTGTCTGACTAAGTAATTAAGTGAGTTTAACTAATTAAGTGTCAGTGCCTTCATTCTCTCATAATAGCCATTTGTTCTTTGCTTTCTTACTCTAATTCCACTAAGCTTATTTCGATCAATTGTATTTTGGTTTTTGGGTAAGGGAACTTTGAGTGATGTTCTGTAAGAGAGAGGCTTTGAGTAAAGCTTGTATGAGTGAGAAAACTTCGAGTGAAGTTGAGAGGAACTACTGTTAAGGGAACAGTGGCTCAGGAACTTGAGTTTAGGAACTCAAGTTGTGGCTCGAGTTAGAATTAGGTTGTAACAAAGTTGTTTGGCCTAATTAGTGAAAGAGTTGAGTTTAAAATTCCTAGTGGTCGAGGTTGTTTCTTCTTGTTGGGCCCAAGAAGTTTTTCCTCGTAAAAATCCTTTGTGTTCCTCTAGCTTGTTTATTCCTTTAAGTTTAAATTTCCGCAAAAAGTTACGTTTATTTCTACACCTATAATTCACCCCCCCCTCTTGTAGTGTTCCTAGGGAAATAACAAGTAATATGTAGGATATGATAAAATCAAAACAAATATGATTAAGGAAAATTGACAAGGGCAGACCTAACTATGCTCCCTTTTCTATAATAGAACCCGACTTTTAAGTACTCCGTAGCAATCCCAACTTTTATACCCATTTGACACGAGTGGTCCACAGTGACTAGGGACTTGATGAAACAGCTAATGATCATTTAACTTCCTTTGTTTTAATCCATTGTTTACATCTTAAAACTCCCTCTAAAAGTCGAATACTCAAAACAATTACTCACCATTGCAATCATCCCCCCCCCAAGTAACTATCAGAATTCTTTGCTTCCCCTCTTCAATTTTACTTCTTCTTTTTGTCGTTTACAGTGCACTACCGCACCCATCCTCTCCAAACTAGCAATCATCACTTTAGTTACATAGATGTTCAGTTTAGGGTTTAATCGCATAAATTGGTCTGGCCTTATTTGGGAAGTTTGACATCACAATAATCTTGAACAACACAATTCACATTTTGGGTAAGTTTTTAATTTCAGTACTTTAATATTTGCTATAATTTAAGTGTTGTATACTGTAATTTTGCTTGTATTTGCTTAAATATATTATTTTTTTACTATGGGAGAATTCGCATCTTTTTCTTGATTTTATAAATTTGAGTTCCATTATTTTGGTTTATGAATCTGTATAAGAAAATTGTTATTGTTTTTGCATGAATCTCTGATATTCATTTGCCTATGGTGTAATGTATGTGATGGAATTACTGTCTTCTTTCAGGAGGTAGTTTGTAATGGAGGAAAATGTGACTTTGCATTTCACCATGAACGGATATTTTAGAAGAATAAGTTAAGTATTTTAGAGTATTTTGGTGGGGAAATTAGTATCTTTTTAGTTGAACCTAATGAGTTGTGTTGGTAAAATTTGGTTGAGTTGGTTAAAAAATGTGGGGGTTATAATGTTGTAGATCAAATATTCTACTTGATATTAAACATGAAGTTAGAATATGGGTTATTACTTAACACCCATAGGTGTGCAGGAGCCCAATAGTAGATATTGTCCTCTTTCGACTCTAGACCGCAAGGATTTGCTTTGGTGAAGGCTCAAAGTCCTACCTAAAAGGCCTCTTCTAGGTTGAAGTGTTTACCTATATATAAAGAAGGTTTCGTTCTCCTCAACTTCCAATGTAGGTTAGCCAAGATCTTAGGCATCTTTTCCCCTCCTTTAAAAAGCTTGCATCCCCGTGGGCACTATAGGACACCGGAATGGGCCCTGGCTTTGATACCATATGTAACACCCCTAGGTGTGTAGGATCCCACTATTAGATATATATAGTCCTCTTTGGGCCTTACCTTGCAAGGATTCACTTTGGTGCAGGATCAAAGTCCTACCCAAAAGGCCTCTACTAGGTTAAGGTGTCCACCTCTATATAAAGAAGGTTTTCTTCTCCTCAACTTCCAATGTGGGTTAGCCAAGATCTTAGGCACCTTCTCCCCTCATTTAAAGAGCATGCATCCCCGTAGGCACTATAGGACACCGGAATGGGCTCTGGCTCTGATACCATTTGTAACACCCCTAGGTGTGCAAGAGCCCACTAGTAGATATTGTCCTCTTTGAGCCCTAGCCCTCAAGGATTTCGATTATGCACCAAAGCAAATCCTTGCGGGCTAGGGTCCAAAGAGGTTAATATCTACTAGTGGGCTCCTACACACTCAGGGGGTGTTACAAATGGTATCGGAGCCAGGGCCCATTCCGGTGTCTTGTAGTGCCTACGGGAATCCACACTATTTAAAAGGAGGGGAGAAGGTGCCTAAGATCTTAGCTATTCCCACATTATAAGTTGATGAGAATGAAGCCTTCTTTACATAGAGGTAGACACCTCAACCTAGCAGAGGCCTTTTGGGTAGGACTTTGGTCCTGCACCAAAGCAAATCCTTGCGGGTTATGGCCCAAAGAGGATAATATCTACTCGTGGGCTCCTGCACACCAAGGGGTGTTACGTATTCAGAGTCTATAAGGACCTGGAAGTGTTAGAAATGGGTGTCATAGTGATAAAACATAAGTGCGTTGATTTTTTTTTTAACAATAGGAATGTTGAAGCCATAACATTCTTAAGTGGAAGTGGACCACCTTAGAGTTAGGGAAGTAACCTAATGTGCCCAATGAAGATGCTTAGTCTAGCATAAGTGAAAGGAGCCATCTTGTTCAGAAAGGGGAAAGTATTGAAATAAGTGAAGTTTTAGTAAGTGAAGTTGAAAAAAGAACCGTTCTACCCAAAAATTTAACCCATATAGAAAGGTCATAAAACCTAAACAAGAAATCAAAATTACACTTATGCGAAAGATGGTTCTTAAAAGACAACAAACTAAAAATAGCGAAGCTCTGGTCTGCCCTAGAATCCAAGTTAAGCTTAAGAATTAGCTACCTCTTGTCACCCAATACCATCTTCAGCTACTGTCTTTCAAGTGGGCTACTAAATGGACACTCTTTCTGTTAACTTAAAGGCCTGATGTGTTCAGATTTTTCAGAGTTTTTACGGTGTTTTGGACATTTTTGATGAAAAGTTTAGTCATAGTCGTTGGCATTAGCGCACTTTTAGGCTTTACCTGAGCTTAGGATTTAAAGTATAATATATTTAAGATGCAACATTTTTAAGTCTATATGGAGTCGTTGTGTTGTTCTAGGGTATGAGTGTTTGGAGTTGTTGGGAGCCTTGCGTATGTAGCGTTGCTAAGAGCATCATCAGCATCCTCTTAGGCACCTCGGCATCATTGGCAAGCATTGACAACATCACCGTCCTTGCCATCCAAGCATCAAGGAAGGAAGCCCCTGTCGCACTTTGCGATCTGTATCACACCTCGCGACCTAGGAGTTTTGTGCCGTCTTCGAGGCAGAAAAAAAATGCACCTACGACTCAGCGCGCACCTAGTGACGGTTGAGATCGCACCTTACGACCCCTGACGTTGGGCAGGGTCGATTTAGTTGCCGACTTAAGCAACTCATAGTTCTTTCTTTTTTTTCTCTTTATATTTTCTTAGGGGAGTATACAATGGTTATTTTCAAAGCTCTAAAGGGGTCTTAGCCACTTTTGGAAAGCTCCTTTAGTTCATCTTTATCTATAGTTTCTCTAGCTTCATCTTTCACTTAGTTTTCTATATACTTCTCATTGGTATTTTGGCAAAGAACCATAGAACTTGTAATTTAAATCTCTTGGGAACGGTTGATTGAAGATTTTGATGGTTTATTGTAAGATTTACTCTTTTTCTCTCTATCTTGATTATTGTGTAGCTTTTGATATAAATTATTATTGTCATGACTTAGAGTAACTAGGAGTACTACAAGTTGATGTTAGTTATTACCTTATTGGTAGGTTTTGGATATAATATGATGTTGAATGCCTAACATGTTGTAGCAAGCTAGGTTGTTTTAACGTGATCTTATCATTGTTGATTGAATCTAGTAAAGCTAGGCAAGTTGTTGAATGCTTAGCTCTTGTTAAAACATCAAAAATATTATCGGTTCTTTATTCTTAATGTGATTGCTGGTTGGAATCTCGACGCTGATCGGAGAGGTTGATTGATGATGATTGGTTTATGTACTTATTTTGTCAGTTTTTAATAGATTTTATGGCAGCTTTTAGGTTAATTTAGGCTAATTTGCTTCCTCTTCCTTTAAATTGTGCAATAGTCATCCTTTGTGCACTTTCTTTGGAATTTGGTTTGTTTCAGAGCATAGGAGCATGATTGGAGAGAATTTGCACACACCAGGGGCCAAGGGATCGAAGAGAGAAGCATCAAGGAAGCTCAAAGGAGGAGAAGAAGAGGATCAAGGACTAACCTGAGGGTCGCGGTCACCTGACCCACCCGGGTCAGTCAAGTGAGTAAGCCAGTTTCTCAACTGACGAAACAACGCCCCCGAGTCGGTTAAATAACTCGCCCGTGTTAGATGACCCGAGGGCTCGAGTTGACTTGACCACCCCGAGTTAGATCTTTGGAGCCGTCAAATTCTTTTTGACGAAGTGACCCGCCCGGTTGTTCAACTGAACCACCCTGCTCGGGCCCACCGCACGCTTAGGTTGGGTCACCCGCCCGGGTCGCTTGGTATTTCCAGAACATTTTCTTCTCCTTTCAATTTTTGTATGGGGGTTTTATTGTGATTAAACTTAGTTTATCATATATAATATTAAAGCAAGAAAAATTTAGCCTACGTGGCAGCTCCATATTCTTTCTCGCCTCTCATTGATCCTTTGATTTTTCGACCCCTCTCATTCACTTGCCACATGTCATTGATTGAAGTAATATTTTGCAAATCCTCTTTGATTGAGGCAATGAGGCATGTATGGGAACAAATCAATTCCTTCCAAATTCTCATATTTGCTACAATTATATTATGATTGATTCTTCAACATGGTTTGGTGATTCTTTCCAAATCTCGCATTCTTCTTCAACACAACCATAATATAGTAGCAAAGACATTTATTTTCTATAATAGCTGCCAAATTCTTCATCTTTGCGAAAATTCATTTTTTTTTCTTAAAGTATTGCAATCATATATAATATTAAAGCAAGAAAAAATCATCCAATGTGGCAGTCAGCAGTGAAACGAGGCCTCACAATTCACGCCAAAAAATTGAAACATTGCAGTATTTGAACATGTGGCATTCTCCCAAATCAATATATTCCTAATTTGATACAATATATTCCGAACACTATCTTTAGGATTCTTAATTGATACAAATCAATGTATTCCTAATTTGTAAAACTACCAATTTTTCATGACCATTTTTTATGGAGCTCAATCAGTTGGAAACTATAATTCTTTTTATCAAAAGAATGTAACTAAGGGAAATTATAATATTATTATCATAGAAAAATGTTAATTATTTTTAAAGTAAACATGATCTTTAGCAACTTTTTTATAAATGTTAATTTCATCAATCATACACAAAGAATGTATGTACCTATTTTAAAATCTGAATATGATTTTGCCTTATTATTTGCTTATTGGTAAAAGTTAATTTGAGAAATTGTACCTAAAGAGCAAACCCACATATTCTGAAAATACATGGCTTAAGCCTTAATGTACTCCTTATTTGTATAACTGTTAATTTTACGACCATTTCTTCTATTGAAAAAATCGTTACCTTTTTTGAAAAGGTAACACCATCTTACATATTATTGGGGAATTATATCCAATGAAAATAGCCACATATGCTCAAAATATATGGGATATGAATTGGCGTAATTTATGAAATATGGACATATGGTAATAATACTAACATTTTATTTTAGATTATAGAACAAATTTGGTGCAAGTATCAAGCAATATGATAGAAATTCGTTCACAATCAAAGAAAAAGAACCAATATAATGTTACGAAATATTGCAATTTTATTTCATAAAATTCATTCCAAAAAACTATATAAATTTCGAAAGCAAAAGCAAAGCTTTTTGAATATTATTCTAAAAAAACACAATCGATTATGGGTCCTATATAATACTAATATCAATTCTTTAACAATGACTACAATACAATACATAAATCATCTCATTACTTAATAAGATACACGTGGCATAAGGAATAAGAATCATGTACCCGTGGAAAGAAAAAAAATGAAAATAACAAAGAGGAAAAAATTAGTAGCATAGAACTGATTTTGATGGGCGAACAGGTTTGTAACTAAAGTCATTTTTTTCATCTTTAATATTGTCTTAATCTATCCTATATTACAAATGTTCATTTATAATAATTGTTTTCTTCACTTTTTGTATGGTTAAATAAGGGAGACAAGATTGAAATATCTTGCCGAAAGAATCTAATTGATACATTCAAAAATCTCATAAAGCAAGGCGCGTTTAAAGAGTTCCGAACTTTTGGCGTGAATGAGAATTCAGGATCGGTGAGACTTCGAAATGACTTCAGAATTACACTTAACTATTGTTCTCAAATTAGTGACTCCGATGAGTCTGCTATACCTGAGCATGGACTAAATTTGGTTTCCTTTGATGATATTTTATCAAAAAAGATTCCAATTGTCCACTACATTGGTATTTTACACTTAACTTTTCTTCAACTACTAAACGGTTATCCTAAATATGTGTGTCAATTAACTATTTCAAAAATCCTTTTTTTGCAGATTTTATGGGAGAAGTAACAACTTACAGTCCTATTACTATAAATGATAATTTGAGATTTATGACTTTGGAATTGATTGATTTAGAGTAAGCACTAACAAATTTGTTTTGTTCAACATTTGTTTAACCATGCAAGAAGGAGGACTTCAACCTGCGTTTTTTTTTCAAATTTTGACAGGCATAGAACTATAACGTATGTAATATGGGGCATGTATGCGGATCAATTTACAGCTTATGCATCTATCAATGGAGAAAAGGGTCCAATTATAATTGGGGTTCAGTTAGGACAAAGAATTAGTTATCAAGGTATGTTAATATGATTCCTCTACTCTAAGTAAACCCTTTTTTTCTAGAATGATTAACAAATATCCCGTAGAACTTTCCTTTTTTAAATTATATTCGATTTACATTAAAAACAAAAAAATTAGATAAGTTTATTAATCTAAATATACATATATGCATATATACATATATATTACATATCAATACACACTGTTAAATTATATGATGTGGTGTAGGGGAGGTTCGAGTTTCTAACTCTCAATATGCAACAAGACTATTCATTAATGAGGATATTCCAGAGATAAAGTACTTCAAGCAAAGGTGCTTCCATATAAACCGTGTTAGTATGTTTTTTTTTTCAAAAAATAAAGGAATCACTAAGCTATTAGTAAAGAAAACGATGAATTGTATAGGATAATGTTAAGATTTTACCATAAAAACAATTTATCTCATATGGTACAGTATAGTATAATGTGATATAGTAGATTTTGGGTTTCTTTTAAACAATATATATTTATAGTCAACCATATACATTTAAACATAATTTTTTGCAATAAAAAATATTCCTAACCACTTATGATCAATCTTATCATGATATTATTGCAATCTTATGAATACTAAAAGATGACGATTTATAATATGATTTGTATATACATCATGATTCAGCTGCCTAACCAAAAAGAAGAAAACAAAAATCAATAACTTAAAGGCAAATATGTTACTGTCGTACAAGCACTATTCTAAGAAATTAAATTAATGACTTAGCACATGTTCTCAATTCTAACTAATAAATATACAAAACTTAGCACATTTTATGTTGGTGATATACAAAATTAAATTCCCATATTCTCAATTTAACTGATTAATAGTCACATGTATATGTTGCTAATTTTTAAAAAATTTGAAAATGAACATTTTATATATGAATATTGCGAAATGGAAGTTTTTAAATTTACCATCATTCATTTGTAATATAATCATATATAATAGTTTAAAGTATGATCAAACGCATTATTTAACTATCACATATTTAATAAAAGGAAAAATGCCAATCACATATTTGATACCTAGATTTTCACTGAAAATCAAATTTGAAAAAAAGAGGGATCTTTTCAATATTATTTAGATTATTAAAAAATAAAAAAAATAGCCAACAATTTCAGTAGGTAAGTATGACAAACTGCAAGTGCATTGTTTTGTTTATGCATATGCAAACATGATATTATAAGTGCAAAATTTACACGTCTATGTTGTATATTAGATTGCGCTTCGATAATGATTAATTTTTTATTTAAGAAACAAGAGGATTGCTTTAGGAGAACCATCACTTTCTAAAAAGTTGTCAAATGTCTCAACAGAGACAAATGAATTTCTCAAAGAATAGTATATTATTGACATGTGTGATCCTTATTTGTAGTTGAAATTCGAGATTTCTCAGAGTGGATATTAAATATTGGGGATGGGGAGGCGGGAGAGCCTAATGATGGGGAGGCGGGAGAGCCTAATGATGGGGAGGGTTGTGTAGAAATTTCTGACGATATACTGATTGATGGAGGAGATGACCCTATCGCGGCCGTAGTCGATAACACATATCCTGACCTAGAAGTTCATTTATGGGAAGCAACTTATTTCCAAGAGAGAGCTATACTTGCGCCAACACATGACATAGTTGAGACGGTTAACGATCATGTGTTGTCCCAATTGCCTGGTGAAGAAAGAACTTACCTTAGTTTTGATACAATTTCAAAAGAAGAGCAAACTTTGGAGTACATGAAGTATATTCAAACGAATTTCTTAATACAATCAAATGCCCTGGGTTTAGCAAATCATAGTGTGAGACTAAAGGTTGGGGCACCGATAATGCTTCTCAGGAATATTGACTAAACTTATGGGTTATGTAATGGTACGCGTTTGGTTGTCAAACACCTTGGTAATCGCATCGTTGAAGCTGTAGTCATATCAAAGTAACGTAGGCGACAAGGTGTTTATTCCTCGAATGACACTAACCCCATCTGATGGAACAAAATTTCCTATTAAATTTCAAAGGAGACAATTTTCTTTGGTTGTTTGCTTTGCAATGACAATTAAAAAGACAAGGGCAATCTCTATCTCATGTTGGTTTTCCTAGGCCGCCGGTTTTCAGCCATGGACAATTTAATGTGACAATTTCAAGAGTTACGAGCAAAAAAGGATTGAAGATTCTAATCTATGATAAAGTCGAGCAAAGTCGAATATTACCACTAACGTGGTGTACAAAGAAGTGTTTCAAAATGTTTAAGTACTGACTGACTAATGAAGATAGTTGCCTAATTTGTTAATATAAATTATTTGAAGGATATTTATGGAAATTGTTATTTATTAATTTTAAATTCAGCACTTAAGTATATAAGGTTCACCTTATTAACTTTCTTTCCAATAAAATAGCTATTAAATCTGTTACGAAATTGATGATACCTTTATATGTATCCTAATATTATCACGTCTATGTTGTATATTAATTTGTTCAATGATTTTAGCCCAAAAAAAAATGACTAAAAAGTTCCCGTGCAGTTTGCACGCGGTCCAAGAACTAGTATATTTGTAAAACATAGAAAATTGTTTTCCTTAGATGAATATTTTAGATTTATGACTACAACTTATGACAATATCTAATTGAATTTTATGTTACTCTATATTTGCATTTTACCTTTTCAAATATAAATCTTGAAGGTATTTTGATTCGTTATAAAATAAATTATTACATTCAATGATAAAGCTTTTGTTTAATATCGAAATAATCTCTATTATATAAGCCAAGGGGAAGATATGGTGTCCCACTTAGGACATGTTCTTTTCGGCATAAAACATCTGAACTGAACTGAACTTATTGGAGCTGAACTGAACTGAACTGAACTTATTGGAGTTGAACTGAACTGAACTGAACTAAACTAAACTGAACTGAACTGAATTGAACTGAACTGAACTGAACTGAACTGAATTGAATTGAATTGAATTGAATTGAATTGAATTGAATTGAATTGAATTGAATTGAATTGAATTGAATTGAATTGAATTGAATTAAATTGAATTGAATTGAATATTGAATTGAATTGAATTGAATTGAATTGAATTGAATTGAATTGAATTGAATTGAATTGAATTGAATTGAATTGAATTGAATTGAATTGAATTGAATTGAATTGAATTGAATTGAATTGAATTGAATTGAATTGAATTGAATTGAATTGAATTGAATTGAATTGAATTGAATTAAATTAAATTAAATTGAATTAGATTGAATGTAATAAATATATAAATAATATTTTAAACAATAATAATATGAATATTAAATAATAACTATAATGATAAGTAATAATAATGATATAATAATAATAATAATAATAGTATTTTGAGTATTTTTAAATGATAGTTATAAATAAATAATATTAATAATCATAAATTAATAATAATAATAATTAATGATAATAATGATAATTAATAATAATTATTTTATATTATTTGTATTAATATATTAATACTTGATGATGATATATAATAACAATAATATCTAAGAAGTAAATTAATATAACTATTTTAATAATTAGATTTAAATTAATAATATAAAAATAATGATTGGGTTGGACCGCGAAAATTACATCATAAAACGTCTTGACGCGATTTGATTGGTTTATGGGCTAAAAAAAAAGTGGGTTTATTTTTGCTTTGACCTAAACCATGTTCCTCCTAATAATAATAGTAATAATAATGAGTAAAGGTATAATAAACAAAATAATATATAGAAACAACAACAACAACAATAATAATAATAATAATAATAATAATAATAATAATACTTAATAGTAATGATATATATTTAAATAATAATAATAATATTAATAATAATAAGAGTAATTAGTAAAATAAATTATACCAACATAATAATAATATTTAACAAAATGATTATAAAAGAATCGAGCTGAGCTGAACTGAATTGAACTGAACTTATTGGAGCTAAACTGAACTGAAAATGAGCTGGGGAGAACAGGCCCTTAGAAAATTCCAAAATATCCTTCACATTACCTTAGCAAATAAATATATTTTACAAATTCAAATAAAGCATATACCATAATAAGGAAACTTTTGCAAATTTTAAAAAAAAAAATCAATCTTATACAACTGTGAACATGTCATATTCAAATACATATAATTCAAAATAAGGAAACAAATACACTGCCTATCAAGGCCTAATAACATAAAATTTATAACACAATCAATGCAAATCATAAATTACGTTTGACAAAAAAAAATGAAATTTACCATAAATTAACAAAGACACATTAAAAAACTATTTAGGATAACGCATTAGATAAATTTGTTATTAAAAATACAAATTTAATTGCGTTTCCCTACTAGATAAATTATATTAGTACATAGGATAAATTATTTTGTCGTCTTTTTTATGTCTTAAAATATTTTATTTAATATTTATTAGTATTTACACCATGATATCCAAGATTGTATTATCACATGTTAAATTTATGAAACAAAAATTTTCATAATATAACTTACAATTCAGATAGTTTACCAGTTGGCGATATATACAAATACTCCCTCCGTTTCCTAAAGATCTTCCCACTTACTGTTCCTACAGATACCAAGGAAAATCAAGTTGTGTGGGCATGGTGGGAGTAAAGTAGAAGAGAGAAAGGGGTTAAGATAAATAAACAAATAAAAAGGGGTTAAAGTAGGAGAGAGAAAGGGAGTAAAATTGAATTAATAATGTAATGGTGGACCATATGATAGTGACATGAGAGGGTAAATAGGGAAATTTGTTTTGCCAAATAAGGAATAAAGCAAAAGAGGGAAGATCTTTTGGAAACACTCTTAAACGGAAAGAGGGAAGATCTTTAGGAAACGGAGGGAGTACATGTAAAAGTCCCATTCTAATAATTTTAAAGATGCTTTGCACCCATTACATGAAGAAAAAAAATGAGAATAGTCACGAATTTACATATTTTATTTTATCAATTAAAAAAATCAACTTGAAAACTTAAAGTTTCGTAAAACCTCACTTTTTTCAAAAAGAAAAAACAACAGCCTTTTTTTTATTGCTTTTTTTCTTCATAAAAACGGCATAACTTCCAGATAAAGGAAAAAGCTTGCAATGAACACAACTAATTAACAACTAAACGATGTATAATTATGGATGCATAAATGCTAAATAATTTCAAATAACAAAGCTAATCCGAATATTACAGGTAAATCAATTTATGAATATGTATTAGCATATTTGATTAAAGTATATAGAAGAAGCGATGAACAAATTCCAAAATAATATAGTAAAACAGAATAAAAACAATTAAGACGAAGTATAATGAAATTTATTATTGAAGGGATAAGTGATAACTTGCGTGACGACACAAGATAGAGGGCAACATAATAAAATAGTAAATCCTTGGAAACATAAATTAATAATTGATAACGGCAAGAAATCGTCTCAAACTTGGACTCAATTCTTTATGTCCTTCTCTAAAATCACCTTCAAATCCATAGAATTCATCAGCTCGGATATCAAAATAAATTAAAGAAAATTAAAATGACATGCAAAGTTGGGGGATTGCACTTCAAAGTTTAACAAAATCTAATAAAAGATAGAGAGCGTTGTTTGCTTTGCCTGAATTGTCCAAAATTGATGTCTTTAATTTAGATTTAAGGAAAAAGGATTAGGATCAAGAATTTTGTTGGATGCTTTTTTTTTAATGGATAAGGAAATTCAGTAGAATTGAGGATGGTGTGAGCCGTAAACATAACGTTTGAAGAGAATATGATCAATATTACCTATTTGTGTGTTTGGATATGGTATATGATTTAGGAAATAACAAGTGGGACCAGTATAACGAGAAAACACGTCTAGGAGTAAGACAAATTATCTATAAGAAAAATCTTTACTAAAAATTAAAAAATATTAGCAAAATTATTTGCTAAGTTAACTGCACCATAGAGATTAAAATTATTAATGAATATGTCATTTATTATAAAATAAATGGAACATGGGGACTGGGGGCAAGGATTAAGGAGAGGATAGAAATAGAGAAAAATAAAAAGAGGAAATCGTGTGATGAAGATAGAGTTAAAGATTGAGATAGAGAGAAGTGCTCCCTCCAGGTTTTATTAGTTTGCCCACTACTTTTGGCATAGAGTTTTTTTTTTTTTTTAATGAAAGGATCGGCATAGAGTTTTAAAAAAATAGATATGTGGGTCATAGAAGGAAAGATAAATTATTAATTTATTGGCATATCGTATTATGTTGTGGGCCAACAAAAGTTGAGTGAGAAAGTAAAGATAATAATAAACAAATAGTGAGACCATTCCAAAAAAACAGAAAAAAAAAATGTATAAGCTAATAAGGGACAGCTTAAAAAGGAAAGTGGGCAAACTAATAAAACCAGAGGGAGTATTTTCAATTAAAGTAACGTGTCATTTACTATGAAACATCCTAAAACAGCAAGTGTTTTGTGTATTTTAGAATGGATAAAATATATTTATTAATTAAATTACTATTGAAGTTCTTAAAAATTTGTAATACATAATTATAAATTTATCTTTTAATCCTCAAATAAGTTTCATGGGAGTGTAAATATTTGGGTATTCGTGCACATATAGTTGAGCTAACATTCGTAATTGTAAGAAGTAATTCGTTGCAAACTTTACTTAGATGGGTAACGCGTACTTTAAATTATTTACCCAGTGTGATGATTTTATTTTGTAACATAGTTAATATAGTTAATTGCTTAGTTTACAATTAAATTTGTTTGCTATTTTATTAATTGTTTGTGAATTTGTACATCATATTAATATATCATATTTGAATGCAATCACTTTTAAAAAATAGGCAATCATTATCATTAAAATATAAGTATATTTATTGAATAAAAACTTCCCGTGCATTTTGCACGGATCCAAAAAACTAGTTTTAGGACTATAAAGTGAAAACTCCTCTCATTTTAGGTTAAGCTAATTTACATTCTAATTAGAGAGAGATTTATTTTATGTTTAGCATTCAAGTCTTAGAACCCTTGGAGAGAGAAATTGAGGTTTGAAACTTTTGAACTCCATTTCGGATTCATGCAAGCTTAACAGTTGGTAATTTCGTTGTTTATTTCACTTTCTCTTTCTCCAACCTGTTTTAGTTCATCCTTTGTTTGCGTAAATTTAATTTTATTAGGTTCTTATTTTTTGCTTTTTCTCTTCCTCCATGGTTATGGTCATGATGTTATTTCAAGTTTTAGTTTGCTTTATTTCCATGATTTGTGAGTAATTTCTTACTAGGGGAAGGGATATAGCCTAAATTGATCCTAAATCTAAGTTAGGGGTTAGCATTATTCAGGGTTAAACTTGTTGATTAAACTTGCTTGATTTGGTTTGTTGGATGATTGATCACCACTTGAATTGCATATTCGGAATCCCTAGTGAAGGATCCAGAGATGAAGCTAGGGATAGATTAAGTTTGGTTGTTAGACTATGATCTCCATCAAAATATGTATTTAATTTTCTAGTTTAGGGAAGCTTGATTAATCATGTTATTCTTGATTTGGCTACATTGGTTGCTCATGTCTGGAGAATAGGTTATGAGTGACTAATCAAGCTCCTCTAATTAGCTCGAGAGAGTAATCAAAGTTCTTATGTGCATGATTTCCCCTTGTTATCCCCCATTTGTTTCCCATGACTTTGATGATTGGATCCATTGATTGAATGTTGGTGATCCTAATCCTCTAGTTCCCTTACCTTTATTTATCATCTTTACTTGCTTTGTTAATTTGCTTTACCAGTTTACTAGTTTTCTTAGACCTTAGAATAGTATCTAATCTTTCAAAAAAAACCCAAAAATAGATTTAGCCCATTGTTGTTAGCAAATTAACCCTTGATTAACCTTAGTTTCTTGTGGATTCGAAACTATACTTAGCAGGGGCGCAGCTACTTAGTAACAAGGGGTAGGACATGCTGTCCCTAAAATTTTTTGAAAAAAAAATTAATTAGTTAAGCTACCGCTTGATTGGTAGAAAAAATTTAGCTACCGCTTCGAGCGGTCACAAATGATCTTAGCGACCGGTCTATCAGTCGCCAAACTGGTTCCTCAATCTGTTGAAGAAAACTGCAATAGATGTGGCAACTGAAAAACTTAAGATGTTAAAGATGGTCGATCATTTCTTCTAGTGTTTGTGTGCCACTCCCTCACTACCTTTTACACTTATGTCTGTCTTTTCTTGTAGCTCTGCCAACTTCAACCTGACCAACTCTTACACCTCTATCTTTTCGCTGTAATTCTGTCAACTTCAACATTACCAACTTTTACAACTCTATCTTTCCATGTAGCTCTAACAACTTCAACATCACCAGAAAAGTGGAGATTTTTTGTTGCCTTCTTCTGATCAGATGGGATAGGAGTGTGTGAGTACTAAACCAACGTTGACACTGACGACTATTATGGGTGGAATTAAATATTTGAATTTTTTATTGTCTCGCTTACAAGGGAAAAAGCATATCACAATAATTAAATTGAGACAAACATTGGCGTAATAGAAAGTGGAGTGTGATTAAGAATCAATCAAAATTATTAGATGCAACCAAAAAGAAACGGCAGAAGCTATGGAAAGTTATCCGAGAAAGCACATAATATAATTTTGTGGAGTGCACGAAAATAAATTTTGAGGGAGTAAATAAAATTGGTGTTGTGTTTAAAGATATTTGAAAGTTATAAAGAGAAGATTAGATAGTAATATCTCATGACATTTTTATTCTAAAAGGCCCCTTATGAAAATGTGGATTTTTTTTAGCGTTAGATATAATCGTGATATTATGCTACCCCTTACTATAAATTCTGGATCTGCCCCTGATATTTACCTCATATTGGGTAGTTTAGCTATTTTTGGCGTGTTTACAACGAGGCCGTACGTCAATTGATAATTAGAGTTTTGTAATACATATCTTTTTACTTAACTAAAATTAAGGAGAACGAAGGAGTTTTGAAATGAGTAGGCTTGTAGTAAATCGGTAAATAAATATGTTGAACTGGACATCAATAGGCGGACCCTAGTTTTTTATCATTGAAATTCCCTAACTAATTTCAATCTTGTTTGCTTGGCTTAGTTTTTTATTCTATTAAAATCTCCCATTGCGTTGATTGTTTATCACATAGAGAAATCTATGATCCATTGCATTATATACAAACACTTCCCCTTTTCCAATGTATATGAACCCTAAAATTTATTTGTGAAAGAAAGTACGAGAAATTGATATTTGGTGACTTTCACGACAAAAGCCCGCCAAAGCCATCTCATGTACGTGTAGGAGATGGGATATAACAAGCGCTTGTGCCCATGTAGTGGCTTGTCTCTTCATGCACCACTATAAAGTAGAAGATTATGTAGTTGATTGGTACAAGAGAGATACATACCTAAAAGCCTACACCAATTTCATTCCACTGTGTAGGTGATAGGCACTGGCCTAAAATAGATTCTCCTCTATAACCACATCCTATTAAGGTGGGATCAGGAAGACGAAAGACAAATAGGATTAAGGATCCTCATGAAAACCCAAAGAAACATGGGGTTGAGATGCATTGCAATATTTACTGAGCCATATGTCGGAATCAACAAGAGGAAATTAAATGTCCACACAAGGAAGGCCCTCGGCAAAAAAAAGGCAACAAATTGTGCAATCATTTAATCAGGCTTCTACATCTTAAACTTGTTCAACTGCAATATCCTAGCCTACCCAGACATCAGCTCAACCTACTCCTTCAACTCAAGAACTTAATGTCATAGCCCAACCATCAAGAACTAGAAGAAATAGCTGAACAATAAGAGGAGATAGGGGTTTAGAGGACTAAGAGGTTGGGCCACATGCAGGGGTGGAAGGAATGAAGGCAAGGCAAGTGTAAGTGTTTTATTTCTTGACGATGTAAATTATGCTTATATCCATGCCTACTTAACAATCTCACTTTTGTATGCAAGTACCTTCAGGAGTGGGTGTCTTTGTGTCAACTGATGGATCAACTTGTGTCAATAGAAAACTGCATACAGATATAGGAAGACAAGCATCCATCCTATCTTCTTAACTCATCCATAACTATCTAATGTTGAAGTCTGTTTTTTGATATTTTGATAAACCAATCCTATTAGCTGCAATTCATATTGTGATCTTATAGGCTTATGTTCTGTTTTGGTATGGTTTATGTTATTTTTTTAATACAGTGACCCTTTACCAATATAAGCTAGTCTGGTTTATGTTGAAGGCTTGTTTTGTCATCTTTATATGTGATGTTTTATTAAGCATGCCAAAATGAATTACACTTAATAGAAACCTTTCAGAACAACCTAAATTCATGCCAAAATGATGTTCAAAAGAGCGTTTCATTTCATAACCAAAAGATAAACTTGCCAGTCCATTGAACTACATTACAAATCCATTTGTTTGCCAACACAATATATACACTAGCTTCTTCCTTAGCTTATATAAAAATTAGATAACAAAAACAGCAACAATTGCGAATAAAAACTAAGATAATCCTAAGCTTATCATAGCATAATTTTGTCCCTTAGCATTCATTATAGGTTTAACCCACATTTTCATCATTTCTTCCTCATCTCTTGCATTCATTCCTTCCCTCATCTCTTCCATTGCTTCCTCCATTTGTTCTTATTCCAATTTGAGTTTTTGGAAATTTTCCTCCACCACCTTAAAATGCAATTCTAGGTCTGAAACATATGTGTATTGCTCCAGCAATTTTGCTTGTAACTCCTCAAACCCATTGAAAGGTCCAATTTCACCATTAAACTCCCCTGGAAGAAACCACAATAAGATAGGACCTGCATTCAATTCAAACCCTAATTTATTCTTTCCTAAAAAACCATAAAAAAGATGTACCATCAAAAAGGAAAATAATGAAGCAAAAATGTGCAATTGTCCAATAAAAACCACAACATGTTACCAAAGACATAACCTTTAACAAATTACAGGCCACATTGAGTACCCGTTAAATCTGTTTGAAATTCAATCGAATTTTGCAAGTCCTAATTTTCTTTGGGATGTCATGTTTGCACTTTAGTGAGAAATTTCTTGCGCAAAACCGATTGTGTTTTGCGCTGACATGGGAGATGATTTGAGGGGAAAGAACTTTGCTTTGTATAGGGGAGGGAAAATGTTTAAAACCCTAGCTAACTGCACACACGTAATAAGGGGAATGGAGGGGGAAAGGCTAGTCATGTGATTCAACTAATTAGCTCACATGACTCTAATTCACTACATCGACAAGTTAATTACCTGAATGAACACGCATGTCAAATGGTATGAAAGTTAGGACTGTTGTGGATTCAAAAGTTGGAATTTATTATAAAAGAGGGGCCATAGTTGGGTTTACCCTTGTTAATTTTTTTGTGATTAAATACTAGTTTTGAAGCCCGTGCGTTGCACGGGTTGTCGTTTATTTTATTTTTGGAAACTTTTTGTTATATTGTTGATTTTTTGTTGATGTGAAATGAGATTTTTCAACACAATTGCCATATAATTTCTCCATTCTTTTTTTATTGCAACAATTACCACTTTCAGTAGTTTCATCTATTTGAATCACTTCACTTTTGGTAAAAAAAAAAACAACTATAGTTGACATCATCGCATTTACTTTATGTTAATAAAACCACCACTAATTACTCAAATTGCCTCATAAAGTTAAGTTTACTTTATTAAGGATTTACTTATCCCCTAATCTAGTTTAACCCTCTATGTTAAACTATCCTTTTTTATTTTCTTACAAACCATGCCCAAATTCACTGTTGCAGTAGAAAAAGCCAAAAAGTATTTGTCGTTATACTTTAATTTCTAGATTTGTTATTGCGATATATATATTTTCTATTTTTAATGTTTAGTTGAATATCGTAGTTAATTCTATTATTAAATAGTATCCCAATCATTGGTATGACTAGCAATAGCTAAAATATTTTTAACATGAAAAATACCCAAATGATACTTTAAGAAAGTAGAGCGTAAAAATTTAATAGATGCAGGACATAAAGAATAAAGAAAAAATATGAGGGTCAGCCACAACTTCAACCTTTAATTATATAGCACATAAATATAGAATAGAAGATTAGGAAGCAAAAAACAAGATCATAATGATGGTATCATGAATAAATTAAATTAAATTAAATATAAAACTAACCTCGCTCTATTAATAATCGAATATACATTTAAGAGAAAAATATATGCATCAGTCATGAGCATATCAAGAGTTATCAAACTTCCCCTCTTTATGATCTGCGATCTCAAATAGTCTAGAAACTCGAACCTTAATTTCCAATTATTTTTAGTAGAATTAAGTTCATTGCGAAAAGAATAAGATATGACATATAAATATATGAAAAATAAAAAATAGATAATCATTTATACAACGTTAACAAATATTATGGGAATAAAATAATTAGTCAATTGCATAATACCTCTGCAATATCGTTGACAAACTTTCATTTGATTCTTCATTTAATGTCATTGTTGTATGCTATAGGGTCAAAACTATATGTTTGTATTTTTTATCTTTATATAAATCAATTTTTAAAAGTATGATTTTGAAAAGCAAAATTGCTATTGTTACATATAACACTATTTTATAGTTAATTTCATATGTAAATAACAAATAATATGTTAATGTTTCATCTAAATAAATATATTTTCATAAGATGTAAAATTATATTGTATATGAAAGTTATTTGGAAACATATTTCAAACACTCTCGATGGTAAAAAATATAATATTGCGAATTATATAGCAAAAGGTATATTCAATTTACATAATTGAATAATTTAGGTTGTTTATTCAAAATTAGAGTGTAATTCCATATTAAAAACACCTAATATAAAATTATATCTATGTTAAATACTATTTTTTTATAAAAAAAATTAAAAGGAATGACATGTCATGCTTGGGTGGAGCTCTCTATAATATTCTAAGGTTATTTTTGTAAAATCATGCTCTAATGTTTTTCATTATATTGCTCGAGATTTTAATTTTTGTTGTAACAACAAAATTTCCTTAATAATTTTGTCGGAATATTAAATTATTTTGGCTCAGTTGAGCAAGGCTGGTGTTTGGATACTATAGAGTTCTAAAAGAACTCTACAATGTAGAGTTTGAGCAATATCAACATTGAATAAAAAATCAATAGCTCATATATTATCTTTCCAAAACCCACTCTATTTTTTCTTATCAAAATCTACCCCCTTATCACTAAAACACACTCTTAATTTTAAAATGTATGGTTCATATACAACTCTACCTTGTTGAAATTTATTAAAATTCTAGATGATCGAAATAATAAGACTGGGGTTTTGAAAGATATTATGTGTAATAATGTATTGAACCTATGATAAAATGTTTTGTCACATATAACACTATAGTTATAACTATTATTATATTTATCTAAAAGAAAGACTAAATAATGCCTTACCATTCATCTAATTAAATATATTTTTATGAATTGTAAAACTATATTATAAATGGGTCTTATTTTGAAGTATATTTGAAGCACTATCAAATAATGAAATAAATTATAGTATTCCAAATTACGTAGCAAAAGTTATACACAATTTACATAATATAATGATTTAGGTTGTTCATGCAAAATAAAACTCTAATTTTAACTTATCTAGAACTTCTTATATGTATTTAAACTATGTAGAACACAATTTTTAAAATATTTAAAATAAAGATTAATGACATGACAATCCTACATGACGCTCTCTATGTCATAAGTTGTAGAACTATATTGTAAATGGATCTTATTATTTCAGAGCATATTTCGAGCAAAATTCAATGTAACAAAAATTATAATATTCAGAATTACGTAGCAAAAGTTATACACAGTTTACATAATATAATAATGTAGGTTGTTCGTGCAAAATCAAACTCTAATTTTAGCTTATCTAGAACTTCTTATATGTATTTAAATCTATGTAGGACTCTATTTTTGTAAAAGAGTTCTCTATATCCAAAACTCCTTTTATGTATTTAAATATATGTAGGACTCTATTTTTTAAAATATTTATAATAAAAATTAATGAGATGACAATCCCATGTGTGCTCTCTATTTCATAAGTTGTAGAACTATATTGTAAATGGATCTTATTTCGAGCATTATCCAATGGGACAAAAATTATAATATTTCAAATTACATAGCAAAAGTTATACACAATTTACATAATTAATAATCTAGGTTATATATGCAAAATCGAACTATAATTTTAGCTTTATTTGTATTTAAATCTATTTAGAACTCTATTTTTAAAAATATTTGAAACAAGAATTAATGATATGACAATCAGAGTGACGCTCTCTATTTCATAAGTTGTAGAACTATATTGTAAATGAATCTTATTTCAGAGCATATTTCGAGCACTATCGAATGGAAAAAAAATTATAATATTTTGAATTACGTAGCAAAAGTTGTACACAATTTACATAATATAATAATGTAGGTTGTTCATGCAAAATCAAACTCTAATTTTAGCTTATCTAGAACTCCTTATATGTATTTAAATCTATGTAAACTCTATTTTTGTAAAAGAGTTCTCTTTATCAAAACTCCTTTTATGTATTTAAATATATGTAGGACTCTATTTCTTAAAATATTGTAATCCTACGTGCGCTGTCTATTTCATAAGTTGTAGAACTATATTGTAAATGGATCTTATTTCAGAGCATATTTTGAGCGCGCACTATCCCAATGGAACAAAAGTTATAATATTTCGAATTACATAGCAAAAGTTGTACAAAATTTACATTATATGATTATTGTTGTTCATGCAAAATCAAACTCTAATTTTAGCATATCTATAACTCCATAAGTGTATTTAAATATATGTAGAACTCTATTTTTGTAAAAACTTAAAATAAAATTTGATGACATGGCAATTATACGTGGCGTGTTTTTGCTCCCAAAAGTTCCTCCTTAACTTTTATATGTATATATAGAGTTAAGGATATAATTAGGGACTAACCTTTTAACTTTTTCACCATTTAGGTATCCCTATTTTTTTTTTCACCTTTTAGGCACTCAATCCATATTCCTAATAATTTAACCATAGTTTAACCATAGTAGTAGGCCTTAGCTTATAAATTGAAAAAAGTTGCCATAATATTTTTTTTACGCCAAAAGCCAAAACACATATGAGTAATTTTAACCCCAAAAATATTGACTTGGCAAAACCCTTCCACAAGTTCAACTTTTCATATTTCTCTCTGTTCTTCAAAACACTCTTCTGGGCAAATTATCACACTTGCTATTTAGAAGGAATTTAAAGGTTAATTATCTACCCAATAATTCAAGGTAATATATTATATCACTCTTTTCTTTAATTTGTTTTCACAATTTTCTGCAAATTAGAGAATTTTATGGGTTGAGGTATTGAAAGCTCAAAACGAATTACGTTAAATTTCATGTTTTTCTTTCCAAATTGATCCTATGTTGGTTGCTTGTTGCGATGTCGTATCTTTCTAATTGTTTTCCCAACTGATTAATTAGAAGTTTATACAGTGTATTTTTGAGTGAATTAGGCAAAAGCTTTTGTCTGTTGATCATGAAATTCTATTGTTGAATTAATGATTAATAATATGCATGTGATGGGAAACATTAGAATATGTTAGAAAAACAATTGATTTTTTCAAGTTTAAGCATTAGTTTAATTGACTGGAATTTCGTAAAAATGGTCCTGCAGTCTCAGGTTACTTAGGACTCCACTCAATCAAACTAGTTTTTCTAACATATTCTAATATTGTTCATCACATGCATATTAGGACTCCAGTGACAATCAAACTCCAGTCAATCAAAGCTACAATCAATGTGAATTAGGACTCCTGCTTGTTTATTATGTTTTTCTTTTCTTTGTTAGGTATGGATATCTCACCTTGTATTGTACTTCACCATGGTGGAAAGTGGATAAATAATCCAAACTGGACATATATGGGTGGTGAAATGAAGTTGTTCAATGACTTGCCAGTGGATATTGATGTGAATTATCTTAAGAGCATAGTAAACTCTTTGGGTTATAGTAATGTGATCAAGCTTCACTATTGTGATCCCTTAAAGGATATTGAGATTGGTATCAGAATTTTAGATTATGATAATACCACATTCACTACGTTTCAGATTTTTTGTTAAATTATAAAATAGTTGATGTTTGGACAGAACATTTTGATGGTGATAAACATGATTCTGATGATGACACTGAAGGTAATGGTCAAATTAGGGGTGATTGTCACTTCAACTTTGGTGACTCTCAGGTTTATGGGAATACTTGGGAAAGTCAGATTGATCGTAGTGAAGAAAGTGACGTACAACAACATTGAAGATGAACATGTCATATTAGATGAACAAGTTGTTAATTTGAATGATGACATAGATTTTGACGAAGAAGGTACTGATAATGAGGATGAAGAAGTGCAAGATGCTAGGAGCAAGATCAAAGCTGATAAAAAGAAAGAGCTCCAGTATTATAGAGAGGTGGAGTCATTGGATAGGTTAATGGCTCGGATGCTATGAATTCTATAAATGAGGACAGTGATTACGAGGATGATTCTTGATCTCAATAGTCCATGTAATTCAGACAATGAGGATAATGAGTGTGGTTTCCTCCTCCCTCCTCCCATACGTGCCAGAAAAAGGGTAAAAAGCAAACATCCAGTTCACTGTTGGCAGGAAAATCTGAACATGATTTTTTCTTCCATTTAGGCCAAGAATTTGAGGATGTAATTGAGTTCAGAAATGCAATACTACATATTGTGTGACTAATGGCAGAGATGAAAATTTCTAGAAATGATGAGAAGAGAGTACACGGGAAATGTAAGGCCGAAGGATGTCCTTGGAGAATATGGGCTTCGGTGGACAAAGGCAAAACAACATTTACAGTGAAGACTCTTGTGCCAACACATAATTGTGGAAGGATTCCAATTGTTAAAAAAATTAGGGCTTCTTATTGCAAGGTACCATTCTAAGTTTAAGGTAAATCCGTACATGAAGTGTCAAGAAATAGTTGACACTATATGGTCTGAATATGGTGTGAAAACATCATTATGGTTGGCGTTAAAAGCAAGAAGGAAAGCTCAAAATTTGATACTTGGAGAGTACAAGGAGCAATATTCTTTGTTGTATAGATATGCACAAGAGATAAAAAGGTCGAATCCTGAAAACACAATTAAGTTCAAGCTTAATAACAATGTATTTGAAAGACTTTACATATGTTTTTGCCTTAAAAGGCTTCTTAGCCGGGTGTAGACCTTTCTTTGAATTGATGGGTGCTTCCTAAAGGGTCCTTATATTGGACAACTACTTGTGGCTGTGGGAAGGGATGTGAATAACCAAATGTTCCCCATTGCATGGGCGTGTGTAGAAGTTGAAGACACGGAGAGTTGGAGTTGGTTTCTTGAGCTTCTTGCTAATGATTTAGGGACTATAGATGGGAGTGGTTACACTATCATGTCAGATTAGCAAAAAGGTCTACTCAAAGCTATCTCCATTGTATGGCCTAAAGCAGAGACTAGATGTTCTAGACATGTATATTGTAACTTTAGGCAAGTATTTGGTGGGGGACTACTTTACAGAAGAAGATTTTGGAAAGTAGCAAAGAGCACAAATGAAAATGACTTCAAAGCCAATATGGAATTGTTCTCATCTGTATCTATAGAAGCAGGACAAGATTTATTGAAGAGGAACTATAAAAAATGGGTTAGGGCATTTTTCACTCCGCAGTCACAATGTGATAGCATAGACAATAATATGAATGAGGTTTTCAATGCTTACATATTATCATCAAAGCTAAGCCAATTATAACTATGCTTGAGGATATTAGATAAAGTTTGATAGAAAGGTTACATAAAAAAAGAGATTTAATAGCTAGCAAGGACATTCTCATATGTCCAAGAATCCAACAAAAGCTAGAGAAAGCAAAGGTCGACGCTAGGGGGTGGTCTGCCTTTTGGGAAGGCCACTTTTCATATGGGGTTAGGGAAGGTGCAACCCAAAAATTTGTGGTGAGTTTGCTGGAAAGAAAATGTAGTTGCAATTCATGGCAATTAAGTGGAGTTCCTTGCCATCATGTTGTGGCAGCAATATGGAAGGCTGTTGAACATCCCGAGCATTATGTGTCTGAATGTTTCAAAAAGGCATCATATCTAAAGGCTTATCAATGGTCGTTAGAGCCCTTAAACGGTCCTCATCAGTGGCCATCTTCCACTTATGAAGCACCATATGTAAAGAAAGTTCAAAATAGACCTACTGTGAACATTCCTGGGGAGGTCGGCAAAGTTAAAATGTCAAAGAAGGGTCTCGTTCACAAATGCAGCAACTGTAATCACGAGGGTCACAAAAGAAGAAAATGTCCAATTCCTCCAAAACTGTTCCTACTCAACCTACCCCGACATCAGGTCCTCCTAATCCTCAACAAAAGCAAAAGAAACAGAAGACAGTGGCTCCCTCTAGTCAACAATCACAAGTTACTTTTACCTATCCTAATGATTTCCAGAAGCAAGCTATAGTAAGTTAATGATAATTTTTGCAATTAATTATGTTCAATCAACATACACTTAATTTTGTTTTTTAAATAATAGTATGCAAGTGATAAACAAAGAAGCAATAGATCAACTTTATCAAGTCGTCAAGATGCAAACGTTGGATGTTGAAGTTAAATTATTGCCACTAATCAGGTAAATACTACCATAATAGGTCTTTTGTGGGATTAATTTTAATGGGCTTTATTGCTTTATTGTTTATTATTTTATCTTCAATGTAGTTTGTGGTAACTTTTTGAGTATGTATAAGAATGTCATGTACTCAAATTAGTTCTTTTTGTGGGATTAGCTGTTGTTTAGTGAGTTGATGTATTGCCTTTAAAGACTTTAGTGAGTATGAATAGAGTATAACATGTTAAATTATAATGTAATAATTTCGGCGAATTTTGCAGGTTGAAGATTTTTTGCAGGTTGGAGAATTTTGCAAGTTGGAGTATTGCATGGTGGAAGTTGACGTTTTGATGCAGTAGAGTATAAGAAGCCACTTGTTTCTAATGGTTGTACACCATAATTTGTTTTGTATTAATCCTTTTTAGAAGGAAACTGCAACTAAAACTCTTCCTTTTGAAGTATTATACATTAAAGTCAAGGTGTGGTTAAATGTGTGGTAAAAATTTTAATTGAGTTCAACGACAATAATGTTGAGTGCCCAAAAGGTGAAAAAAAATTAGGAGTACCTAAAAGGTGAAAAGGTTAAAAGGTTAGTCCCTAACTATATCCTTAACTCTGTATATATATATATATATATATATATATATATATATATATATATATATATATATATATATATATATATATATATATTGGTGAATCTATCATCTTAATTCCCTTTTTCTCTTCTTTCAGATTCGAGACAAAACTTTTAATTTGACAACTAACATAGAAATAATTATAACAAATAATTCTTAGATATCATCAGGTATAATATTTGTACTAATTACAATAAATCAACTAATAATCCTCTCCTATCAACTTCATAAAGTTCCTTGTTTTTTCTTCCAAAACTTTTCCTAAATTCAGGACAAAAATTAAACTTTCAATTTAACAGTTAACAACAAATTAAAATATACCTTAAAAAAAAAAAAAAAAAAAAAAAATATACCTACGGACCTACCATGAACAAATTGAACTAATTAGCAAGTCTTGGGTTTCTTGATTTTTTTCAGGTCATCACTATTGGAACCTCTAATATTCTTCTTCTTCCAAGAACCAGGAAAAGATGGCACCTTATCAATGTGGATGCAAAGATGACCCTTTGATCGACACGAGACGACTCGAATGGTGTCTCCTTCCTTCAAGCCATTATCTTCTCGGAATTCACTCCAAAACCCGTTCAATGCATAGCCAAATCCCTTCTTACGGTAGTAATACCATATACCTAAAAACATGTCATATTCTTTATCAGATATACCACATGTCATTTTAACTTGTATCTTGGCCTGGTTTTTCAGGGCTTGTTCCTCTGCATCAGTTAAAAACTTCTTTGTCTGACTTGCCGGCATCGAAAGACGATTGTGAGTCCTGCTCATGTCGGTCAGATTGAGTGTTTTCACAATCACAAGTTTAGGATCAATCATCATCATCATCATCATCATCATCACTACTAGAAGACTGATCATTATAACATGTGTTTTCAGGCTTAATCTCATTGTCACCAATACTCGAATGCTCGGACAGATTGTTCGGTGGGAGAAGATGATTATTGTTGTGGTTGTCTGTAGGAACAGCAGGTGTGGTGACGCTCAACAGTAGAAGAGCTTCTGCTGCTTCTTTTTCTTTCTCCGTCCATTCATCATTTCCTTTGCATCTTTCCATGGCGGCAGAATCACAGAAATTGAAGGGAAAATTGCACTACTGGAAGAAATAATTAAACTTGAAAGATTTTATGAATGAAGGTGAAGAAATAAAGAAAGAAAGAAAGCGGAGATATAGGAGCCCTTATATTAGGGTTGTTAAAGATATGTAAAAAAAAAAGATGTTTCCTTATCTAAAGAGAATTTTATTAGATAGAGATAGATATTTCATATTAGGCGATATCTTTAGTGTTAGGAAGTTAATGAAGCTTAGGACTTCTATTTATTTTTGCGGGAACTCATGCTTATTGTAAAGGGATTTTTTTTTATTAATTAATGATCATTTAGTATATGCTTTTTCTAAAAAGTTAGCGAAATATGATTCTAATGTGGATTTAATAATTGCATGTTCTTTTTTTTTTTACCATGTTTTACACATTATTATTACAATTTTTTTTAAATTATACCTTCTTAAATCAACTGACTCGTTAAAAATCACCCGCTTAATTCACTCTTGGATAAACTTTTTGACCAACTAAGACACATCTGCCGAATTTTTTACTTACTGCCCTTTCTCCACCTATTTTCCCTAATTTGTCTTCTTCAAATAAAAATTGTCTATTTCTCATCTATAATTAATGGACCTTAACCAGATGATAATTACGTATTTTGAAAGTGTTAAAAGGTAAGAATATTGAACGAGATTTCGTAAGCAGGGTTCTTGCATGGTTGAATTTGATATTTTTTAATGACTTGATTAATTTGCTACGTTGAGGCTAATTTATTTGGAGTAATTACTAATTTCTTGAGGTCACCCTAGCAATAATTAACTTTCTTCTTCACTTATATATATAACAAAGGTGCATGGATCTCTTACTTTATCTCTTTCAATAAAAATGTTCAACTTTCTGTCTCCTCCTGTAAAATAATACTCCATAAACTCGTATCACATTTACTAATTAATAAAATATTTCATAATTAAATAATATGTACGCCAATTTAATCACTTTTCATTCCTACTTTACCAAAATAGATTAACTCGGTTGTTTATCACAAAGTCAAAAGACTCCTTCATACGAAGGAAGTATACTTGTCTACCTCAAACTCTTTGTGAACTATCCTTGATCTTTTTCTCTTATCTTGTTGAATAGTGCTAACACAAAGTCTTAAAAAGACGGTCTTACGTTAGTCTTAACGTGAGACCTGACCAGACCAAGAGATATATATTTTTAAAATACGGATCGCGTCTCACAAATTCTCACGATAATATTTTGGCGAATTAGTTAATATTTTTGGCGAATTAGTTAAGTATTTTAGCACAATATTTACAGCTGGTAATCTTTATGCAGATTTCATTGTTTTTTAGTTCCAATATTCAATAAATTAGTTAGTGTTGTTTTATAATTAGTTAAGATTAATTGAGCATTATTTTGGTTTCTAATATAAATGAAGTAACAACTTTTTTACTGATCTAAAATGTCAAATACAAAAGACAACCTGAAAAAATAACTTAAAACAACCTAGCATTTTGAGTTATTATTGTACCATTTCAGTTTGGTTCTTGGAAATTTATTTTGTAGTCTTCTCAAAATGACTTTTCTTTCTTGCACTTCCTCTCTTTGTTTATGAACCATACATGTATAAAATAACCAATGTAGTTGTACTTGATGAGCATCGTTCTTCTACGATTGGTTTTGTTGTTAAGACTTTATTTATGATTGCAAGAGTATCTTCGTAGACTTCTTGGAGTGCCTTTCTTGCATTTTCATTATCTTGACTTTTGAGAATGAGATTGTAAAACTAATTTTCTCACGGTTTCATATCGCCATGTGGTCACATTGGTTTATCTATTCATTTCTCGATTCCACACTTTCCTCTTTACATATCTAATCCACCTTTTGCACATATATCCATGTAGTAGTATTTTGTGATTGAACGCATGTGCATGATTTCTAAGCATGAAAATACAACAATTCTAACAGTTAACTATTACGAATAAATTAATAACTAATAACATTTAGGTATTAGTTATGTTTTTCAAATAAAAAGTTAAACTTTCAAATGCAAAAGTTAAGTTTTCGGTACCAAAAGTGATCTGATCTGTTTCTTCAAAGTTTTTGCAAGTGCAGGTTATCATCTAACAATGGGCGGTATATATTACCCTTTTTGATCAATATGTATCAAACTCTTCTTTCACTTCAACATGATAAACATCTGATCAGGTGAAAAAATAAAGTAAGTGTTGTGGACATTATCATTGCAAAGTCGTGCTCAAATATTTTACTTACATCCAAATTAAACATCCAATGCATATTGTATGCAGAGAATGGTGGAGGAAAACAATATAGGTTTTAGGGCGTCTCGATGGATTAGAGAAGAAAGATAGAATGTTTATGTTACTGAAGTTAGGGCCAATAAAATGCATTATAATTTGGAATATATGATATAACTAATATACTCCGGTGCTTAACCAATATACTCCAACGCTTAACTAATATACTTCAGCGCTTAACTAATTCATCCAGAAGCAATCTAAGGCTAGCATAACTAATAGGTGCAAGCGCTTAACTAATTCTACTGCCGGTTTGATGCACGTGTGTGATGTCAGCATGACATCAGCGATCTCGCGTTAACACTAACGTGAGACCGTCTCTCCAAAGACGGACTCTAGTACTAATACCTTGATTATGAGTCTTTTCGCGAGTTACTAACATAATTTAGTGAATGCAATCATATCATAGCACATTATATCATATCACCTCATATTATTATTATTATTATTATATATATATATAGAACATAGTACAAAAGCCAGCTCACGAGGTCTCGACATTTTGCGTCCACGTTATAAGTCATTTGTCACGCTTATTAGGTGTCGTGTCATTGTCTTTAAAAAGAAACAGAGTCCCAAATTGATAAAAATACATATATAAAGTTTAAGATCAGATAAGAAGAAATAGAGTTGGGTTCATACTAAAATACTTTAGTGTGGTAAATCAATTATAACTTTTAATATATAGTTCCGAAAATTATAAGTTTTGTACTGTTAGAAATTATTTAAAGAATACTTCAAAAAAAGATTCATTTATATTATATTTTAAATTTATATTAAACTAACGTATAAAAAGAAATATCAACTCACGAGGTTGCCCAATTTGGCGTCTTCATTGTACTTCATGTAACATGCCGACATTTGGTTTCTTCATTGGACGTCATATGTCACACTGATTAAGATTCATTCATAATATTTAAATTTTATATCGAAATAATGTATAAAAAGAAATATCGACTATTCTAACGTAATAAACTACAAGTAGAATTAGAAATTAAATTAGAATCAGGTTTTTTCTACAAAACCCATTTATGTTAGAATTAGAATAATCAAAGTTATTACATTATAAATTTTGTCGTTGTATGTCGGACAAAATATGTTCGAACAGGGTGTGGGAAAATTTCAAAAGTTTACATCTACTCCATGAAGAGGATAGACATTTATTTACATATACAAAAGGAGTTCTAGATAAGCTAAAATTAGAATTTGATTTTAAATGAACAACCTAAATTATTATATTACGTAAATTGTGAATAAGTTTTGCTACGTAATTTAGAATATTATAATTTTTTTCCATTGGATAGTCTCGAAATATGCTCCAAAATAAGATCTATTTACAATATAGTTCTACAACTTATGAAATAGAGTGTGCCAAGTAGGACTGTCATGTCATTAATAAGCTTATTTGAACATAATTTGGTAATACTTATTAATTATAAAATCAGTAAAGAACATAATATATGTAATATATGTTCTTTTTCTTTTTCTGCCTCTCCATGCTCAGCTTCTGTTTATATCCGTCACATTCAATGTTTTTAAGGAACTCAGTAAAGAACATAATCTGGTAAACAAAAATTAGTTCTACACATATTTAAATGCATAAAAAGAGTTTTGCATAACGAGCAAATAAGATTTTCGTTTTTAAATAAACAACCTAAATTATTGTATTATGTAAATTGAATAATATAACTTTTGCGAACCTAATTCAAAACATTATTATTTTTGACCATTTGAGAGTGCTCAAAATATGCATATAGATGTATAAAGATAAATTTTTTTTTACATCAAGAAATCGTACATTAATTAAAAGAGGAATTACAGCCTAATACTAACATCTACATCTACTACAAGCAAAAAAACTTAAAGAAGCTTTAAGAGTTCTTACAATACATAGGAAACAAAACCAACAGAAAACGAGAAAGAGTCGTATATGACGGAGGGCATCGCTGGTCAAAGTTAGTGATAGTGGAGGTAAAACGTGGATCACTGATGAATGTGGTGAGAGGAACGATTGTCGTTCACGATTCGGACAACAAACAACCAATGGCGAGCGTCGTACCTCGCCGCATGAACAATCCCAGCAAACTGTTATTGCTTGGGATTCTGGGCTCATGATCTTGAGAAGAGTCACAGTCTTATGTGACTCGATACTCTCGCTCGAGAGTATTGCAGGTTTCTCCAATAGAAGGTAGAAACGCTGTCGTGTGGGCGTGCTGAAAACCACCAGATACAACTGGTGTGCCGCCTGCAGATTTGATTTTGTCAAGGCAAAGATCAAAAAGATCAATGCCAAGCTAGGGAGAGAGCTAAATAAAGTGAGCTCTCGAACACTTAGCTTCGCCGGTTTGCGAAATCGGAAAACAAAGATCCAAACCATGAAAAACGTGCATCACCCCGACCACTCGCACAAGCCACTTGATTCACCTGTATCCACAACACAAATTCCAAAAAGACCACAAATTTGACTGCATTAAAACCCCATGCCTTTTCCAACCAAATGACTCTTAAATTTTTAAGAAACATACTGATAAACTTCTTGAAACTACTGATAAACAACCATACGAGGAACCCACTTAGGGTGACTAACAACCAAGGGGAAGGGGAAAGGGAGGCCCGATGCGAACTAGGGGGAAGGGGATAAGGAGGTTCGACATAACAAAGGGGGAAAGGAGACTGGGAGGCCCAACCGGAAACCGTGAAACCAGACAGGGGGAAAGGGAGGGGGATTCCCGGACTCGACTGAAAACCAAGAAACAAAGGGATGGGGAACCAGCACGACAAGCCAAAGAGGAAAAAGGACCTAGCGACGACGACGGGGAGGGGGACGCAAGCAGATGCAACGACGAGGGAGGGGGAAAACCAACGACGACGGGGGAGGGGGAAATCTAACGACGACGGGAGGGGAGCACCGCGTTCCAGCGACGACGGGGATGGGGGCACCAGCTAGCCCAGACTGCTACGACAATAACCTAAAATAGAGAGGAGGCGGGGCTCGACTGCCGGCGTGAGGAGCCCGCGTTGGCCCACGCGACAGTCGAGCCCGCTACGGTTTTCGATGTGCGGCGAGAGAATTTTAGGGTTGGAGGGAGAATTTTTTTAGAGAGAGAAAAAATCTAAACAGAGGGTAGAGTTGTGATTAAAGATAAAGTTTATGTACAGTATAATGCAGAAAATAAAGCAGAGCTACAGGAGAAGCTAGAAAGAAAAAAGGTGCATGGAATGAATCAAGAGTAAGTGCAACGGTGGCAAAAAGAAAGACAAAGCTAAGAATGTTGGAACAAAGGAAATTGAGCCAAACTTAGACAATATATCAGTAATAGCACACGTATTAGACAATGAAAGTACGTAGATTATATCAGATTCACCAAGTGCTCAGATATAACATATAACTTCTGCTCCAGATCTATCCAAAGTGTCTTCTTTTTAAGAAGCAAAAATTCAGAAATAAAACTTACTTCTATCAGTATGGTACGTATAAAAGATAGTACATTGATACAACGGTGTCATGTATAGATATGAACATATAGAAAAATAGTCTGTAAAGATATCAGTATACCATGGGAGTAATCAGTATTAAACAATCTCAACATGTTTGGAAAGTTGTGAAAATTGACAGATTCCCAGGCACTATATGATCTTGGAAAAACAATTCTTGCTATATATATGTACATTCAAAACCATAATCTATCTGGTAATACTTATTAATTATAAAATCAGTAAAGAACACAATATATGTAATATATGTTCTTTTTCTTTCTGCCTCTCCATGCTCAGCTTCTGTTTATATCCATCACATTCCATGTTTTTAAGGAACTCCTCCTTGTCCACAACATTAGTCCTAATGTGAATACACCCGCCCATACTTGTATTGCTGGTAAAGTAACTCTCTTTCTTCAAAAGTACGCGCTTCAACTTCATATCTGTAGTGTATATGAGCCGATCTTTGATCATATTCTTCCCAATTCCTGTAGCAGCAGCAAAGATTTCTATATGTACTATCGAATTATTGTTCCACTTTATGTTGCTCAAATCAACAGCCATGAATATGTACTTGTGGTTCACATAAGAGAGTGGACCGCCTACATTGATTTTCACATCATCGTCAATCCAGGCTACGGCGTAAGGCACCATCTTACGCCCACAGTTCAATATATGGCTCCAACATGGGGCTCTTAACAGCTTATTTGAAATCACTAAAGTAAACTCTATGACTCTTTTTTCTTTCATCATGCTAGCTACAAATAACTCTTCTTTCTTCTATCATGCTAGAAATACGTGGAGGATGTAAGAGATTGAAAATAAAATTCATAGTGTTTACATTAATCACATGACTGTTTAGAGCTACTTATATTATACTTTTTCCTAATCCTATATGGATTAGACTATAGTAAAGTCAAAAGACACCTTCATAATCATACGAAGGAAGTATTCTTGTCTATTTCTTTTATCTTGATGAATAGTACTAATACGTTGATCATGAGTCTTTGTGTGAGCTAATAACATAATTTAGTGATTGCACTTCATTGAAAGCCATTTGTCGCGCTTATTAGGTGACGTGTCATTATATTTACACAGAAACAAAGTTCCAAATTGATAAAAATACATATATAAAGTTTAGAATAAGAAGAAATAGAGTTGGGTTCACACTAAATACTTAAGTGTAGTAAATCAATTATAACTTTTAATATATAGTTCCGAAAATTAATTATAATTTTTGCACCGTTGGAAATTATTTTAAAATTACTTTAAAAAAAGACCCGTTTATATTATATTTAAATTTTATATAAAACTAACGTATAAAAAGAAATATCAACTCACGAGGTTGCTACATTTGGCATCTTCATTGTATACCACATGTCGACATTTAGTGTCTTCATTGGACGTAAAAAAAAGAAATATTGACTACTAGTTTTTTACCCGTGCAAAAATGCACGGGAGGTTTTATGAAGATATAATTTTATTTCTGACGCAAAAACGAATCTTAGAGATGTCCATCATTCAATTATTCGACATATATTAGATATATAATGTTTAAAACCTTATTTAAAGCGTCATAAAAAATACAACCTTTTTTTATTGTCATCTTTTGAATATACAATTATTAGAAATTATCATGCATTAACAGAATATTGAATGTACATATACATCTAATGATCTTATCATAGTCTCAATAATAACATAATTATGGTTTAATCATAGCAAAATACACAAACATTTATATAACAAAATTTATCGAAATGCAAATTTTTTGCATAAAATCATGATAAATTTAGACTTTTATTAATCAATTTCTAAAATGATAATATTCAAGTTTGAAGGTGCATCAATAACAACCATTAGATATACATAGAAATGTAATTTTACTGAACTTTCTTTATATAGGTACACATAGTACACCAAGAAATGGCCTCGAACAATAGCATAGAACCGACATTGTGTAAATAGTAAGGATCAATATCTTCTTCTCTGTTCATTGCAAAAACTGTTAGGATTCTACCTTAGAGGTCAAAACAAACGAAATTATCTTCTTTCATGGTATCATCGACTATGTCTAGAAAAAAAATCTTAACATTCATGAAGAATATAATGAGTCAAAATAGAGGCCTTTATTCTCAGTGTATTATAAGAATTAGTTGACATTGTTAAAAGAGTCCGAATTTCTAGTGAAAGTGAAGTTTCATCTACAGGTGGTGAGGAAATGGCTGAAATTGCATCCGGAGATTTCAGTATATAGTGAGTGAGAAGAGAAAAATGTATTCATTTCATTGATGATACCAAGTATATATAGGAATTACAGTAGGATTACACGGCTAGTGCTTAGTAGAAGCTATAATTATGGACTATAATTAAGGAGAATCAAGGAAACTAATTCCTAAAATATAACTACATAATAAATTACAATAAGAGTATCAAAGATTGCCATAAACTTGGATTTCAAAAAAAAAAAAAAAAAAAAAAAAGATTGCCATAATCTTGGTCAAACCTTATCCTATGTCCTTCACTTGGAATCTCGCGATTTCTATTTTGGTGCATGTTGTTGCTACACTACCTTAGAGGTCTTGAATATAGAAAGCAACTATGATTGATTGACAATTAACATAGAGCATTTTGATAGATAAATTAATTTCATTACGCATATTTGAATTAATTAGAAATTCAAAATATAGTCAATATGGGAGTGAATGATTTTCAGTCCAATTTAAATAGGGATTGGGGATCATGATATAAACTTGTCATATTTATTCCATAATTTACGCAAATCAATTCCTAAAACTTAAAATTTTCAGATGCACTAAATCACAAATACACGTGGACAAATGGACAAACTATGTGATAACTTTGATTTGATTGTGCTCTACATTTGATTGGTGAACATGAGCTTGCCGCATAAGATTTAGGATTTTACTTTAAATAATAATATAGATATAGAAGATATATACCAATCAATAGCCAATATCAATATTTATTTGATGATTAGTTTTATGTTAATTAATCAATTTCAATAAATTATGATAGTTCATCTCCCAATTTTCCACCCCCTATTTTATCATCATCTTCTTCATACTACAACTACAACAAAACAAAACATTGCAATTAAACTAAAAAAAGTACTAAAAAAAATGATCGATGGAGGGGAGGTGGTAACATTTGGCGCAGAGGAGTATGGACCTGATGGTTCGGACTACGCTCATAAAAGGGAAATCTACCTAATAGCTAGTATATTCCAATATGTTAACTCCAAAAAAAATTAGCCAATATCAATTCTATGTTATTGTACTTGTTAATTGGAATTATTAACAATCCTTCAAAATAAATTATAGCAGATAAAACATTACCAATTTGGATTATTTGTAGTATATTAAAACTTTAAATAAATAAACAACACTAATTAGTGAAAATTATAATTTAGGTGACAATCAGATACAACTGATTGCCTATATTTATTGAAAAAAGTGAAAATTGAATTATTAAAATTAAATGAGCTTGAAAATATTACAGTTTCCTAAACTAAATCAAATCATATAAATTTATTTATGATTCATTTCCTAAAATTACAAATCATCTCCTCAAATTATGCTCAGTAATTGCTAAATTAAACTGATTTTGATCTCCATGATTGTAGGTTGAAGAATACAAATATGAAAATAATTGAAAATGTGCAATTGCAAATGGACTTGGCAGGTGGTTCAAGGACATATACTACGTTATACAAATATACAACTAATTTATACTAAGTCCACATAATTCAAATCGTCAACTAACTACTTGTCTTAAAATCTTGTGACATACTATATGAAAAATGACACACATATATAATAAATATATGATGCAGAATATAAGTTATAATTTCAACCATAAGAATAACGAATATACAAAACGATTTGATAGTGTGTGCAAAATATCTAGATGGTGGAAAAGGAAAAAAAGAAGGAAGAAGGGAGATAGAGCAAGATTACACTAATTGAAGTAGACAAAACAATCATAACCTACGTCTTGATAAGTGTTTGCCTTGGTTGTTAATTCCTCCATTTTCTAACTTTTAATTATTATTTTTTGATTCACATAGTTCCTGCTTGCTTATAATCAATCTCCACTTTTATTTTTCCCAATGTTGCAAGTCCGACAACAAAATGAATCCTATAGCAAACTCCTACCCTCAAGCATTTCGGCGTGGAGATGTATATAAAATTGCCTATACCGTTTATGCTTTCGTTGTGTTATTGTTGCAGTTGGGTTGTTGTAGTTGTTGCTTCTTTATCTGCTACCTTGTTAGGGTGTTTTAGTTTAGTGGTAAGCTATCGTCTCATATCTATTTATACTTGCAAGCATAATTTTTATTAAATTCGAAAAATAAGGTTAATTAACAATTAAAAGTTAAAAAATAAAGTTTGATTGAGAATTTGAATACTTTCCATAATTGACGTTTTTGTATCAATCAAACTAATTTAAGTTGACAATAATTTAATATTGATTATGTACATAAAGATTTGATGATGATAATTGCCAAAATTATAAGCATAAATCACAGCACTACCATAATCTTGGCTGATTTTTTCATATTTTTTTAATTATAATCTGTATTGTCAAGTGGACACCTTATTAGAGAGTTATTAATTTTCAATGCTCTAGAATTACTTGGTGATTATAAGTTGATAAGCATGCCACATAGGAGTTAAGATTTTATTTTAGATAATAATATAGATAAAATTATGATGGACACTCTAAACGACGAAAAATTATCCATGTATGATTAGAGAAATTATACGGCAACAAGGTGAATGATAGTGAAACTTCATTTACAATAGAAATCAAATCAAATAAAAACATTATCCAACAAAATAAATATTATTCCAAATGAATGTGTTATTAAAAGTTACATTATTTAGAATACACCTTGAGCCTCGTATAGATGATGACTTTATAATGAAAAGAAACCATAATCTAAATCTTTTTTGGCATAAACCATAAAGGAGCACAAAAACTAGAATGCACATCATCTCCATCATAAACTTTCTCGATAACCGAGTTCTCCATATCATAAAGTCCAATATCATGCCCCCCAAAAAGTGTGGGTTCTCCCCAAAATTGCCATTCATCATCTGTAAAATAGACACAATTACATTTACAATTATAAGTAGCTGATGCATGGACAGACATAGAAGAGTTGTTTCCCACAAATATAGCTACATCACCCAAATCATCGACTTCTTCCCATGTTTTGGCACCGAAATTAAGCTTATACACCTCAAAACCTACTGTTCGATAACAAACAGTATAATCCCACTCAGTGGGATCATTTGGATCGTGAACTTCCTCCTTGTATCGAAGAACCATAAGAAGGTCACCAAATGACTCCACCAAGTATATCCTATAAAGCCCTAATCTAAGCTCCTCCAAAATCTCCAATGGAGCTGGTAGATATTCCATAATCATCGCAGGCTGTGAATCTCGAAGTGCACTCATGTCACAATATCCAAGTGTTCCCTCATAAAACATGATTAGTAGTTGTGAACCCCATTGCACAACATCATGTGCGCGAGCTCTAACAGTATCTCCTTTATTTATCTCCGAATTTACTAATGGTGTCCAAGCTTGGTCCCCAGGCCTTACATAAGCTATGTACCCATCAAAACAACCATGTGAAGCTATAACAATCCAATCATCATCACTATCCCTTTCAGCATCAATGACAACATGCGCCTTATCGACATAATATTGTCTCATCCAATGAGAGTCATTACCATCAAAGACATCATACTGAGGCATGGTCGGTTGCGGTGGTAGAGTAATTCGAGCTTTAGTTAGTGGGTTAAGTAAATGAAACTCTAAATTAAGATCAAATGTCACAACCCATCCACAAGACGAACCCCAACATCTTGCCCCAAAAGTTTCAGGAAGCTTAATTTGGTAACATATTTTATTAATAGGACAAAATAGTTTCCTATAGTGATTTGGGTTATCTTCAGTAGTCTCGGCTAGCAACAACCATGGCATTCCGAAGGTCCACAACTCTTTAACCATACCATGTGCATGATGCCATGAATGGCATACGGCGGAGAAATATATAAATTCTTTGATACAACTTAGTCTCAACGCAATCTCACCCAGAACATCATCAGGCAACATAGACCAATCAGCCATCAAGTGACCTGCAAAAGGCTAAGTGAAATTGGGAATATATCATATATGGCGATTAACACAAACCAAAATAATCAATTTCAATTCACCAGAATCACGTAATGACTCAAAATGCTGTTCTTTATAAAATAGAGATTATAAAATTGCATAGAATCTGCTACAAATACAGGAGTTCACATTACCACGACCATTATAAAATAGAGATTATAAAATTGCATAGAATCCAATCTGCTACAAATACAGGAGTAGCACTTACCAGTTACAAGGTTTAGATTAAGTTTGAAACTCCTCGAGTCCTCGTACAGTTTCAAGTTTCAAGTTTTCTCTGACACCGTCTTTCTCTCTCTTGAAGGCTTATTGTACCTCTTCATTATTTATAGCTACTCATTTATGTAAATCTAGACATATTCGGATTTCTTTTGCGCTTCGTAATTATTTTTTTCCTTTAATTATATAGTTACATGTAGTGTTTAGATTATCCAGACTTCTAGATAGAGTTGAAACTAAATCATAATTTAGATGGGCCCGAATTATGTTCACATTGGATTAGGATTGAGTTTTTTTTTTTTTTTTTGAAAAATCAGATTTGCAAACCGGATTGGATCATTAGATCCAAATATCCAAAACAAAACGGAACAGTAAACCAATCTTATATTGTTTATTTATAATTGGGATTAATTGATTTTTTTTTAAAAAACAAAAAATCAAATAATCCGACATACCTTTCCTTCCCCTAACAATTAAAACCCTAATTTGCCTCTATCTACTACGTAGAGTGTGCAAATCAGGCACCAAATTTCAAGAATAACGAATTACTCTATGTTTTACCAAATTTTTAAGTTTTTTTGGAAAATTCTAAATGGTACCATTCAAGTAGTGACTTTTACCAATGGTTCACAATTTTTAATTGACTTCCCAATAATACTTTTATAGTATTATATTATTGACTTGTTCAATGTTGTGATCAAAAGGTTAGACAAATGCTAGATTCATTTTGCTATTTTGAGCTTCACTTCACTACTTTATCCCCAAGTACAAAAATTATTAAAAGAAACGGTCTAATTTTAATATAGAAGTAAACCTAATCACTAAATGAATTAAACTAGCCATCGAAAGAAATTAACCTAGTCACTATTGGACTTATTCTCTTTAATTTAAAGTAAGCAGTCTCTTACAAGACAAACTCACCCAAGTATATATTCATCTACTACTCCCCAAATTTTATTTCGTTGACCCATGAATTATCTACTTGGATTCCTTTCTTTTAGAGGAGATATACTAATGAAAAGTTAGGAACAGTAAGTCAGTAATACAAGGAAGAAAAAACAAATTCTAACTTTGATTATGTAGATATGCTAAATGTTGCTGGGAGAATTTTAGTGATAATTTGTAACTTAGTTTCTTGCATTTTTGTTAAGTGCTTTGCCACCATGATCTTTTTCCACACCAACACTTAATAGTTGCTGCGAGATTGCATAAAGTCCCAAGGATTTCTATGTAGGAAACTGAGCCTCAATCTAAGATGCAACCTCCCAACTAGGATCTTCAAGGGAGAAATGGGACAATTAAATAAGACATTGGACTACTACTTGGTTACTTATCTCAATATTGAGTACAATAATTTCAGATTTTTTTTTTTTTGACAACGAAAAATTTTGCATTAATTAAAAAAAAAAGTACAGTCTAATGCTAATACAACCAAACAAAAAACCAAGCAGACAAAACTAAAGGATCTTTATTAGCTCTTACAAACCATATAAAGCAAAAATAAGTAAAACTGATAAGGAGTCGCATGTGCTGGAGGTCATCGGTGTTCAATGATTGTGATGATTGAGGCAAGCTGATGGAAGTGGCGGAAAAAGAAATCTCGTTCACGATCCGAACAACTCACAACCAACAGCGAGCTTCGAAACCTCGAAGCTAAACCAGCAGGGGAACGAGAAAAGGGAAACTAAACTAACCATTTTGAACTAAAAGAGGGGCAGGGAAGGAGACCTAGTACCGAAACAACACGGGGGAATGGGTCCGAGGGGACGATCGAACCACGTAAAACAGGGGAAGGGAATGGGAAGACTCACAACACGACCAACGAAACACTAGGGGGAGGGGAAGACTTGACCACAAACCGGGGATGAGGAGGGGAGACACGATACACCTAACAGGAAAGCCGGGGATGAAAGGGGATACTCGAACAGGCCAACCAAAAGACGACGAGCACGGGTGAAACGGGGAGGGGAAATACGACGGAGGGGGGCACGGAGGAGGGATGCACAGGGGAGGAGAGGGGGGAGAAGAAACAGACAAAGGAGGGTACGACGGAGCATTGACACGAAACGGAGGACGAGGAGGGAAACCCGAAGCTTACAAACTATCTAACTTGATGTCGTGCAGGCTCGCAGGCGGCACGACGTTTAGGCCGACCACCAACGAGTGTTTTTCTGCTTTTAGGGTTAGGGTTGGGGAGAGGCTAGAAAAGTGTGCTCGTTTCTACTACCATTTTAAAGAAACTAGCTTTATGATCCGTGTATAATGCACGGGAGTGTTTTTGGCTTTATTATGGAGTATATTTTAAAAGTCACACAATAAAGATCACTTAGCTTCCCGTATCACACAAAATTATAAAATCATAAAGAAAGATTGGTTAAAGAACAATAATTACACATGTAATCTTCAAATCAATTTATACATTTCAAACGCTTCCTTGTAAACTACATTTGTTGTACTTGTACGTACACGGTGTTCTTTATCAAACGGAAGGAATTTCATACCATTTTTGCTCGTCACTCTGAAAAAGGCAACATAAAATTGACTGTGGCTGAAAACGGGCCCCTCGTGCATAATGCACGTAATTTTTTTAATTTATTAAGTAGTTTTTTCTGTTCCAAATCTATTAAATGCATTATTATTAGAATGCATGCATATAAAGGTGAAAGAGTAAAAAATGTAAAATTAATTCAGAATAATTTGAAATCGATACGACCCGTGAGTGTTACAATTATGACTTTTGACTTATTTGTAATAATTAGTATTGATCGGGTTGATTATGGTGAAATTGGCTTGCAACCCGTGAGTTGAATAAGTATGACTTGTTACTTATTGCTTACAACCCGTGAGTTGCACTTGTAAATTTTAAATCCATAATTCATGATCATATTGATAATTTTTAGATTTTAAAAATGTTTCTCTTCAAAAATGTCGAGAGTGATATTAGTTCATGATTTAAAAATTTTTACTGTCATCATGTATTAACATGCTAAAAAAGCTGGAAAATCACTCTCGTGCGCTTTTAGTGACTAATGTAGTTGGTATTATAGTAGAACACGTTATCAACCTTTTTTTCAAAAAAAATATTTTGAAAAATATAGTCATGTACATTGTTGTTAGAATTCCTATCCGGATCTTATGATTCTACGGTTGAAAGTAGGATCCGTATCCTAATAACATTGGTTATTAGGGATCTTGTTTGATTCTTCTCATTGAATACTCTATTATAAATCAATTGTTAAAATTTTGAACTAATAGGTAATGAAAGATATTTAAGGTCGAAGAAGTGTAGTGGAAAATACGCACAATCATATTAGCAGGAAAATATAAACGAAAAAAAAATACTTATATATATTTAAAAAATTACCTTAAAATCACTCAAGATCATAATATATATATATATATATATATATATAATGCCAACAATAATTATGTATTAAAAAATCTATTTAAAATATGATGTCAAAGTGACATATATTTACTTTTAAAAAATACAGAAAGACATATTAAACGAAATCTGAAGCAATTACAAAGCATGCGTATGATTCTAAATTTCAACTATTTTCGAAGTATTGTAGTTTGGCAATTAAAAAAATAAAATAGTGTATGGAAATTGACCACAATAATCGAAATTATGATCGACTACTTTTAGTAATTCTCACTTTGAATTATTTTAGAAATATTACAAATTATGGGACATGTCTTCAAAAATTAATCCAATGACTTAAAGAAACATATCTTTTTTTTAAAGATAAGAAACCTATTTAACGACTCAAAAAAATTATATGGCACTTAATTTGTTCTTTTGAATGATTTTATCCTTTTATTTTTCGTGAATCTCCTTTCTCACTTGCTCAGTTTTGGCTCATCCTTTGCTTGGTTCGAACTTACTCTCTCCCCTGCTTTCCTTCTCTTCTTGAAAAAGAACTATATGGAATATTATCATATGACAACAGCGTTCACGAAGCATCTATACTAGTAGTTTGGTTTTAAACATGTAGATTGATGTTTTATATTATCTTTAATATAAGGGTTATTATTGTAGATCCAGTATGTCGTTTTATTAATGACCATTCTCCTATTCTCATGAAAAAATAGCACAAAGAGTTTTTTCTGCTAAGATATGACACGCACTTTTAAGAATATGATGAAATACACACTAATATGCTGAAACAATTTTAGATTTGTGGCCGCCACATGACTTTGCATCCTCCCAGATTTGCAGCATGCCTTGAGCAATGCCTCGTACGTATATACATCCTTCCTGACTTGAATCCTCCCATTAAGTAGGTTTTCATTCTCGGATATTTTTATTAACTAATATGCTACATTCTAGTCATCATATAAACTATAACACAATTTTGGATACTTTAAAATCTTAGGGACTATAGGCAAGATCTCGTTTAAAATAATATAATAAAGATTATTATTTTTTGTTAAATTTAGTTTATAATCATATAAGTAGAATTAGAATTATATCTTTTCTACAAAACTCATTCATGTTAGAATTAGAATATTCAAAGTTATTACATTATAACTTTGGTTGTTGTACGTCGGATAAAAATACGTTCGAACAGGGATTGTGAAAATTTCAAAAGTTTACATCTACTCCACAAAGAGGATAGACATTTGCCCGGATTCCAATACTAGTACTAGTATATGATTAACTCTAGGAAGGCCTAATAACTCGATGATTCTATTAAAAGTTTAAAACATATTCATCGCAATCGATAATGAAGGTTACTGTGGAACCAGTGGAAATTCTTAAACCTTTGAAACTGGCTTAATCAGTTGCAAGAAATTAAACTATTGCACACACAAACTAACAAATCCAGCTGTGGTTTATTCATGATTGATAAAGTGCGTGAAAGCCCGGTAAAGAGTAAAGAGTAAAGAGTAAAGACTAAGAGAATGTAAAGAAGTTAATAGGATGATGAATTCTAAGAGGAAAAAAAAAGTGTGACCTAATACAGAAAAACAAATTACAGATATGGAAACTCCATAATTTTAGAAAAATGTGTGAAATTTTAATTTTAAAAATAGATTTGAAGTAACTACTTTGATTATAAAGAGTTCACTCATGGCACACCCGGGTGTACCATGAGCATGGTACACCCAAGTATTTTTGTAATAAACTACAACTTCAGGGGAACGTTCGTAATTTCGCCTACTGTCTCCTCTTCCTCTTCCCCATGTTTTCCTCTCCCGTGTGCTTTTCACTGCCATTTTTCCTGGCGATGCTGCCGCTGCTCATTTCTACTCTTCTATCTCTCACCGCCGGCAAAAAGTAAAGAAAAACAAAACCCATAAAAATGGAGATGTCAGCCATGGAAGAAAACTCGAGGAAGCAGCCACAATTTCGACGATGCCATTGTTGCTCGTTTGTTCTATTCTTGTTATTTTGCTCATTGTTCTTCATTTGTTTAATTGTTCAGTTGTTGTTGTTTCAATTCTTCTCTCTCCTCCTTCTAAACCTTCCAAACACAACAATGGAGATCCAAAATTTGCGAAAAAAAAGGAAATTTCCAGATCTAAAATTGAGGAAGATGATGATGAGCAAATGACAGAGTTTGGGTAAAAGTGTTCTCATTTTCTTAAATGAGTATAAATGCTTGTTCATTTTGCTCATTTGCTCATTTTACTCATTTGCCCATTTTACTCATTTGTTCATTTTGCTCTTTGCTGATTTTGCTCATTTGCTGAAAATAGCCTTGGGTGTACCATGAGCATGGTACAACCAAGTCTATTATAAAGATTCTCGATTATAAATAAAAAGTTATCGTGTTAGATTACAAAACATTCATTATTAAAGCATGATTTGACAAAAATATATTTGACGTACTTTTCAATAAAGAATATAATAGCAAACGCAAGACAAGTCCATATTTTAATAGATTCGTTTAAAAGTACATATAACGAAAAAAGTTCCCTCTAGGTTTCCAGTTAGGTTTCCTTGGGAGGGTTTTCTAGGCGATTGTCTAGGGTTTCCCGTGTGGTGGCGTTCTCGAGATTGGCTCGAGAATTGTGAGCAGAATTCGATGGTGGACAACAGCGAGAATAGGGGGATGGTACAAAAAACCAAACCCTAATTTCGTTGGAAGAGGTGAAAAATAGTAGTGGTAACTCTGAGACGGATCCTAATCGACAGAATGACGAAGGGATTCTAGACAACCAGACCTCTAATGAGGAGGTGATTGAATGGCATGAGGATGATGGGGAGGACGAGGAGGCGCGTATTGAATTAGGGCTGGTTGGCAAAATATGGACTAAATGTAACATAAATATCAATGCCTTCATGGCTACAATAAAGAAGGTGTGGCAACCTATACATGGTCTGGACATTAGCAGCATAGGAGAGAACTCGTACGTATTTCAATTCCACCACTGGAAGGATAAACTGCGGGTGGTCGAGGGGCAGCCTTGGCATTTCGATCGGCACGCAATACTGCTGAGTGACATCAGTGGTAACACTAAACCTTCCAACATGGAATTGTATGAACTGCCCATGTGGGTTAGGGTTTACAACCTTCCATTCAAAGGGCGATTGAAACGGGAGAATGTGGAAGCCCTAGGTAAAAAGATAGGGCGTTTTATTAAAGCGGATGTCTCGGGATCTGTAGGCATTGACAAATCGATCCGACTCCGCATTAATGTTGATGTGCGTAAACCCCTGACGAAGAAAATTAAAGTCAAAATGTGGGGAGGAGAGGAGGAATCCTTTGAAGTTAAATATGAAAAGCCTCCTCTCTTTTGTTACTATTGTGGTTTAATGGGGCATGGCGCAAAAGATTGCCCCGACTGCCGAGATGAAGAGGACCCACCAGTGAATTATGGGGGGTGGCTTAAGGCGTCACCATGGAAGCGAATGAGGGAGGGGATGGAAAGTGGAGGTTCTGGAGGAGGTAATAGCTGTGCGAGGGAATTGTTTATTACTCGACCGAAGAAAAATCCGGATGTGGAAGTGAAGTCTAAGGTGAACGAAATGGCAGGCAGGCTGAGTGTTTGTGGTTTGGAAAGTGTAGAGCACACGGGTCCCATAAACCAAAAGGATAGTGGTGAGCAACATCTAGGTGTTAACCAAGGAGAGTACGGCGTAATCCAAACAAAGGAACCAATTAATGACCTTACTGAGGAGGCCAGTGATGCGAATAAGGAGTATGGAGGCACTGAAAAGGAGAGTGACACAGGGCTGTTGAGTGAGATATCAAAGCGAAAAGGATGGAAAAGGAGAGCGAGAGAAAGGGAGGAAGGGAGAAACGAGGGGATGAAGGTGAGTGGAGAGCGAAGGAAATGAAGAGAAGGGGAGGACAGGAATGTTGAACCCCTCGAAGGGGAAACTTGTGGAATAAAGAAAAAGATTGGGCTGGATGGTAGTTTAATGACGTGCCCCAATGTGATGCTAGCATTGAATGAGACAGTGGCGAGCCCCACTCATAGGGCTCTCGGTGAACAATGAGTGACACCCTAGTGTGGAACTGCCGGGGATTGGGGAGCATGCCGACAGTCAATGCGTTACGACGCATTGTGATACATGAAAGACCTCAAATTATTTTTCTACAAGAAACAAGGTTACATCAAACTGGGATGGAGAGAGTCAGACAAAAACTTAAGTGCAAGGGGATGCTGGTTGTAGATTGCGTGGGAGATGGACGGAGCAGAAGGGGGGGTCTTAGTTTACTATGGATGGAGGAGTGTGAGGTGAACATTCAAACTTTTTCCATGAACCACATTGACGCGCTTATACAAGTAGGGGGTAATCCGGAGTGGAGGTTTACTGGTATTTATGGCTTCCCCGAAGCGGAAAATAAAAAGAAAACAGGTGAGTTACTGAAGAATCTGAGGACCACGGAGGATAAGCCGTGGGTGTGCCGTGTGCGGAGGTGATTTCAACATGATGCTGTGGTCGATGGAAAAAAAGGGGGTAATGATTTCAATTTTGCTGAGTCGGCTGTACTATGGGAAGCTCTGGAATACTGTAGTCTCGAAGATCTAAATTTTGTGGGATATCCGTATACTTGGACGAACAACCAGGGAGGCATGGACAACATTCAAGAGCGCCTCGATCGGTTTGTGGCTAATCCTAGTTGGAAGGAGATATATGGAGGGTCTTATGTCACTCACCTGGAAAAACGCAAATCTGACCACCTACCACTTATTCTTAGTGCGCGAAAACATCTCCAACTGGTGAGTGGGAAGAAAAAGAAGCGTTTGTTCCGCTTCGAAGAAATGTGGACTCGGGAGGCGGATTGTGGGGAGGTGATAGCAGCGGCGTGGGAGGGTGAGACGGAGGTCATGGGTAAGGTGGCGAGAGCAGCAAGAGAGCTTCGTGAATGGAGTCAAGTGAGATTTGGGGACTTTGCTAAGGAGATGCGACAATGTAAACTTCAAATGAGCTCTTTGATGGAGATGGAACCGTCACCTCACACGATTAAACAGATGAAGGACATTGATGCTCGGATGGATGAATTAGAAGCAAGGGAGGAGATCTATTGGAAACAACGAAGCCGTCAAGAGTGGCTGAAACATGGGGATCAAAACACCAAATTTTTCCACTCTAAAGCAAAGCAGCGTGAGCGTCGGAATAAAATAAATCGACTGAAGGATGCGGCTGGCACGATTCATGAAGAAGAGGAGGAAATTGCGGAAGTGTTGGTGCAACACTTCGAAAGTTTATTTCGTGCAAATGGGGAGATTGAGACGAGTCCGGTGATTGACAAAGTGCAACGAAAACTCTCGAATGAGATGGTAAACATGCTGAGCGAAACTTTCCGGAGGGAGGAAGTCATTGAAGCTTTAAATCAAATGCACCCCACCAAGGCTCCGGGACCGGATGGAATGTGTGCAATGTTTTACCAAAAATACTGGGATACGGTGGGTGATGATGTAACAACAACAATCCTGGACTACTTGAATAATGGAGGTAATATTGGTGCGTTAAATCAAACTTATATTGTTTTAATTCCGAAGAAAAAAGAATGTGAGTCCCCTGCTGATTCTAGACCAATAAGTTTGTGTAATGTTATCTATAAAGTTGCCTCCAAAGTTTTAGCTAATAGGATTAAAAGAGTTCTGCCTAGTATTATAAATGAGTCCCAGAGCGGTTTTGTCCCGGGAAGACTCATAACTGATAACATTCTGGTGTCCTATGAATGCTTTCATTATCTGAGGAAAAAAAAGAAAGGAAGAGAAGGGTACATGGGGCTCAAATTGGATATGAGTAAAGCTTATGATAGAGTGGAGTGGACCTTCTTAGAGGAGATGTTATTGAAGCTGGGGTTCCCAGGGGGATTTGTTCGACTCATATTGGGGTGTGTTACCACATCTACTTTTGCGATACTTCTGAATGGACAACCCACGAGGCAATTTCGGCCAACTAGGGGGCTTAGACAGGGCGACCCACTATCGCCTTTCCTCTTCATTATTTGTGCGGAAGGATTCTCTTCTTTATTACGAGATGCTGAAGCTCGGAAGGAAATTCATGGAATCAAGATAGGTAAAAAAGTGAATGTTATCTCCCACCTGTTTTTTGCTGATGATAGCTTATTGTTCACACGCGCTAATGAAGTTGAGGCTGAAAAGATTTTGGAGATACTAGCCACTTATGAAGCTGCTTCGGGACAAAGATTGAATATGGAGAAATCGGAGGTGACTTTTAGCCGAAATATAGCACAAGAAAAGCAACAAATTCTTCAGATGAAGTTATCATGTAAGGCTGTTGAGAGTCACGAAAAATATCTGGGTCTACCAACTTTTGTTAGTGGATCGAAGAAAAAAGTTTTCAACCACATTCATGAAAGAGTTCTGAAAAAGTTAAAAGGGTGGAAAGAAGGATTCTTATCACAAGCGGGAAGGGAAGTACTTATTAAAGCTATAGCGCAGGCTCTCCCAACATACGCAATGCAATGTTTCAGACTCTCGGTGATGATGCTCAATGAAATTGAAGGGTTGTTTCGAAGTTTTTTTTGGGGTCAAAAAAAAGAGGAAAGGAAGACGGCATGGGTGGGATGGACTAAGATGTATGCGGCGAAGAAGCAGGGTGGGCTGGGAATGAGAAACTTACAAGCCTTCAATGAAGCACTCCTAGCTAAACAAGCCTGGAGAATTTTAAAATACCCACATACATTGATGGCAAAGACTTTAAAAGATAAGTATTTTCCTAATACTACATTTATGGATGCCAAGGTGAGTCCGTTAGCTAGTTTCACTTGGCGCTCCATTTTGTCAGCACGAGAGTTACTGAAGAAGGGGGCACGAAAGCTTGTGGGGAAGGGTAATAGCATGGATATCTGGAAGGACCCGTGGGTGCCCAACATACCTGAATTTCGGTCGAGGACGCCGGATAGGGATATCTCAGAGGGACCGAGGAAGGTGAGCGACCTCATGTTACATGGGAGCTGGAATATGGGCCTGTTGCCGGACCTCTTCCTGCCATGGGAAGTCGAGGCTATCATATCTATTCCAATCTCGCGTGCTGTAGGCGAGGACAAATGGGCATGGAACTGGACCAAACATGGGGGATTCACGGTAAAGAGTGCCTATTACTAGGCAATGGAGACGAAGAACACCCAGGCCGCGCCGACTTCGAAGAGTGTCGGTGGGGTCATATGGAAGAGGCTGTGGCACTCGAGGTTGCCAACAAAGATTAAAAATTTTGGATGGAGAGTGCTCCATAATGGCATTGCTGTAAAGGAGAATCTAGTTCATCGAGGTATGGGAGAGGAAAGGCGGTGCCCGGTATGTGGTGATGGTGATGAAACACTTAAGCATGCTTTATTTTTATGTCGGGATGCGCATAGTATATGGAGACTTTCTCCTTTGAGGTTGGAATTAAATGAACAGGAGTCTGAGAAAGTGTCCCAATGGTGTGAGAAGCTCGCGCAGACAATCACGGAGGATATTTGGTGGGAATTGTTTTGGTGCTTGCTATGGGGTGTATGGCTTCGAAGGAATGCGTGGATTTTTGAAGGGAAGAAAGTGGATGCGAAAAATGTAATTGATCGTGCTCTGTGCTGCTCAATGGAGTTCTAGGCTGCGAATGAGGAAGTGAAGGATGGAATGCAAAGGGAGGGACCAGGACCAAAAAAATGGTTGCGACCCAGAGAGGGGTGCCTAAAGATAAATACGGATGCTGCTGTTTTCGAAGGTGGGAAGATCGGGTTCGGAGGTGTGGTGAGGGATGTGGAAGGGGAAGTGCGGATGGTTTGTTGTGGATGGATGGAAGGTAGATTCGAGGCTGACATTGCGGAGGCCATGGCTGCCAGAGAGGTGCTGATTTTAGCTTGGGAGGCGGGGTTCCGGGATGTTATCTTGGAGAATGATTGCCTCAAGCTTATTTCCCATTTGAAGAATCGCTCTCTTGAGAACTCGAGCTTCGGGAATATAGTAACGGATATACTAGAGTTTGCCCAGGATTTTAATTCTCTCTCTTTTTCTCATACATGTCGTAGTGGGAATAAGATAGCTCATACTCTAGCAAAGATGAGTAAAGCATATGACTGTAACAAAATTTGGATGGAGGATTTTCCTTCGGAGATCCAACCCTTTGTACTGGCAGACTTGGTTTTTGATGAATAAATTTGCTCATCGCTTTCCCGTCAAAAAAAAAAGTCCATATTTTAATAGTTATACCATCTATTTGAAAGATGGAATGATGATATATGAAAGATATGAATTATCATAATAATTTCCTTAATTTATCAATCAGTTTTATTCAACATAGGTAAAAACAAATAGTTTTTCGATATCTATCAGTTTTATTCAGCATAGGTAAAAACAAATAGTTTTTCTATTTACTTGGTAAATAGGTTAGAAAAATGGAAACCCCTTTGTGAGTTTAATTTTATCAGACCTCTATGCTCCTATTATGCGTTCCTTTGGTAAAAAAATAAATAAATGGAAGCAGCAGTAATTTTAGGCTCAGTTTAGTCTAAGCTCAAGGCCGCAACATAGCTCTGCTAGAGCTCAGGGTGACCCAAGCTTTGACCGAGCAGATTCCGAAAGCCTACCTAGCCTTCTTACTTAGGTTAGTGGTCGACCAGAATTTTGTAACCATCTTCGGCAACCAAGACAAGGAACATCCAGAATATGCACCAACTTTATTACGACTGAGGCAAAACACTAGCTTGCTGAGATTGTTCAATCAAAGAAAGCTGGTTTTCAACACTTACACACTGGGTTTCTTGACCAGAAACTCCCTCTTGGATTACAACGGGTACATTATATTCACAACTCTCTGATGATCGTCTTTCTAAACTAATTTCTTCGTCTAAGGAGTCCGAGTGACCAATGGGTTCAGCACCTGTTTCCGTAGCTTCAACAGCAACTTCTTTATCTTCACGAACCGTCCTCAAGATAACCGAATGAGTAGTCATGATATCACTCATATTACTTGCACTGCTTATTTCAATGCCTTCAACAGTCTGCACATCTTTCACTGCCTCTGAAATCACCAATTTATTTGTGGCATATACCCCCTCTTTACTTACAGCTTCTACTTCCATAACTTCAGGAGCTTGCTCCTCTTCCTTCGCCTCATAATTAGATAGCTTAGGTGTTGCAACCGCAGCTGCCTCGTTTTCCTTCATTGCCTCCAAACTCACCAAGTTAATGGTCACATCTCCACTAATGATGCTAGCAGCTCCAATTTCTATGCCTTCGGCATCTTCTTCATTTTCCTCCACAAGTTCTGAATTTACCAACTTAATTGTCGGATTTTTACTCGTATTATTTGCAACTTCTACATCCAAGCCATTAGCAACATATATATCTTCCTCCACTGCCTCTGAATTCACCAACTTGATCATCACATTTTCATTCGGATTACTGGCAGCCCCCAACTCCAAGTTGTCAGCAACTACATCACCTTCCTTCAGTGGTTCCAGATTCACCAAATTAATCTTCACACGATCACTTGTGTTACTAGTTGTAGCTTTTACTTGCAAGCAATCAGCAGCTTCATCGTCTCTATTCACCACATTGTTGCTTTTACTACTTGCACCATCTTCAGTAACTTCGTCACCTTCCTTCACCAACACATTTCCCCTCATGCTTCTAGTAGTACTTGCATCCCCTACTTCCATGCTTTCGGCGGCTTCCTCATCTTCCTTCACTTCCTCCAAGTTCACCATTCTACTTAACATATTTTTACTTATATCACTTGTTGCTTCTATATCTATGCCTACAGATGCTTCTACAGCTTCCTTGACAGCCTCTATATTCATCAAACTAACTGACGCATAATCTCTAACATGACTTGCAGCCTCAACTTTGGTATCTCTACAAGATTGCTCATCTTCCTCTGCTGCCTCCGGATTCACCATTTCAATTGCCACACTTTCACTCAAGTTACAAGCAGCAGTAATTTTCATGGCTTCAGCACCTTCTACATATCCCATCACTGCCTCTGAATTCGCCAACTTAGTTAGCACATCTTGACTCGCTTTACATGCATGGATGGTGCTCCCACCTTCCAGATCATTGCGAGTTACATGGTTTCTGAGCTCTGAAACTGATTCAGCTTCCTTAAACGTGCTTTCAACATGAGTTGCAACATCATGCGTAACTCCTACATGTGTTTCCTTTTTTCTTAAGACACATTCATTTAAACATTCTCCTGCGGATTGGCTCCAAAAAGGGTTGTCTTGATCCAAGCAATCTTGTACTTCCAGAAATTTACAAGGCTTATCTACAGTTACCCTTTCGGTTCTGTTACTAGGCATGTTCCGTGCAGGAGGTATTTCCATGCATTCAACGGTCTTCACAATATCTTGGTCTTTGGCAACTTGCAAACAATTATCCTGATCTTCCACAAGAAGTTTAATCTCTGACCCCACAACAGAAAATTCGGAGCTTACCAGGTTATCACTCTCAATCATACCTAATGAGCCAAATTGCAAAATTTTGCTCTCACCAGTATAATTTGTTAACCTTTCACACCCAGCTAGCGCATGGAAAAGCTCCTCTCTTTTAAGACCTGTTTTTACAACTGTCACCTTATCCTCCTGCTCCAAGGAACCCAAACCATTCAAATGGTCACACTCAACTTCAGCAGTACCTGCTCTCTTCTGAGCTGTCTTCGAATCAGGAGAGCTTATCGGCTTAAATTCTAGTTCATTTGCACCTCCAATAAAAATGTCCTCTTCAGTATTTCCATATATGGCATCTATTTTAGGATCCCCTTCGAAGCAAATACCTATCTTACATGAGTCATCACTGCCCAGAGCAGAGATATCTTCAACTCCTGAATTGGAATAATTTTGGTCAATAGCTTTCCATCTTGTTAATTTAGAAATGGAATTAAGAGCACTGACGCAGTATAATTCAACATGAAGTACCTTTTTGAAGGTCTGAAGCTTGATTCACATAAAGTGTCTTTTTCAACATAACGGTGCCTGGAAACACCATAAAGTTGATTTTGCTCAAGCTTCTTTTCTCATCCTCCTCCATAGGTACGAAACCAAATCCGATTGTCCAGGTTTCTACTAAATCAGAAATTGCAGCAACCACAAGCTTCTCAACTTTCAGGGATATGAGCATCTAGAGCCAAATAATATATATAAAAAAAAGAGATGAGTTTCCAAAAAGAAGATATGCGTTGGTGATAAGCCACAGTAAGCGAACTTGGTTAGTATTAATCATGATGAAAATGGTATTATACTAAATATTATTGGTATCTATGGAGTTGGGGAAGATAGAAACAACCCCGCCATCAACCCAACACCATACAGAAGGCAGTCACACAACGTAAAATACCTTCTCAATACAATTCAGCAGACGTCGACACATTCCCTGCCGACGATATTTGCTACAAGTTGCGATGAGTGGCATTTCTGCAACAGCTACTCCATGCACTCTGTGGCATTGAGGTCAAAATTCTCATTAAAACAGAACGGAGGAAGTATATATATATGTGTATGTATCTATGTATATTAAAAAAGAAGATTAACTAGTTTGTGAACAGAAACAACGTATATAGAGATTACACAATGGTGAAAGACCAATCTAGCTATTGGATCATTATGAATGGTGCAACTACATAAACAACTGAAACTTTGATCTCTCAAGAGTAAGTCCAATTGGCCTACATATACCTTTAGGCCATAGGAATATAAATACTTCCTCCATTACATGGTTAATGCAACATGGGGAGGATGCCCAATGATGAGGAGAGAGATAAAAAGAGGGACCCATATAATGAGAAGTGAGAGAGAGAGAATCCTTAAACCACATATTGGAGTGTTGCTTCCGTCAAAAAACAAAGATTGAAGTGCTGTATTTACTTTGCAGCTTCAAGAAAAAAAAAGTGCCCCATTTTAGAATGGCAGACGTATAAAAAGATCAACCAGTCTACATTCAAGTAGAGCCCAGACATATCAGAGCATTAATTCAAGGCTATAAGCATGCTCCGTAGAAGATCGTCAAGCTCCACATGACGGTCAGTCAGCCAGATCATTTTCAGCATAAGAAGCACGGAACATAATTGCACATGCTCGAAACTTAATTTCTAAAGATACTCTTAAATGCAGATAAATAGTATACAGAATCAAAGAATATGATAATGACAATCACACGTGGTAAGTAAATTGGAACTTCCAAAGATATCAGCCGAATGTAAAGGAAGAATGTGGGCCAATGGGAATATGGAGTAATGAATCACATTTATAATTACCTGATAGATGCAACAGATACTAGTACATCATTTTTCTCTAAAACAGCAGTATAAAATCCATGATAATCTAGCCTTGCAAATTCCGACCTGACATCAGAAACATGAAAACCAGTTAAAAGAATGGAAGAAGGGTGCTTCAAAGATGTATCCTTCAAGCAAATCATATAAACAGCAATTTGATGGAGAAAGCATGATGGTCCAATTACTGATTATAGGAACAATGGGAAACGTTTAAAATTCTCTAAATGTCAGAAGTAAACCTATTATAAAAGTAAGGGAGCTTAATGAGATCTTTGTAATAGACTAGCCCAGGGGACAAGGGTATTATAGTATTATACACTAGTTAATATGTTAGCTTGGGGAATAAGCAAATACACCATAGATAGAGGAGATTCGAGAGAGAAGAGGATATCAAGAAATTATTGGAGAGTTCAATTTAGTGGTTAGTTTGCGACTGTGTTAAGTCACTCAAAAACTTGGCAATCTATCTTTTATTTTCAGTAATTTTCCATTTCAATCTATCAAATATCATCATTATCTTCTTTACTTTACTGCACAATTTCACAGTTCATTACAATCTTAAACTCAATGTTCCGATACATCAGATTCTGAAACAAAAGAATTTAAGACATTTCTACTGGTAGGATCAACTTGCAAATCAGCCTACTATCTATTTGAAAGAATATCAAAACCTATTCCATGGTTCCTTTTGCAAGATCATGTTTCAAATTTTCCTTTTTTTCTTTTTGGTTTCTTGTGGTAACCATGCAAGATAACTAATTTTTCATTATCAAGTATCGTGGGTGATTCTAGACATTTTGTAAAACTTCTTTTCGCAGAATGACAGCTACAAAATCTTCTACACAGGTGAATGGCCACTACACAATGGATATGCCTTTATTAATTCCATGTCCTGAATTCATACTCAGGACTAGACTTGGCCAAAGCATTTTCATCAGATACAAATCTAAATAATCTAGCTCTGTGTAGAAATTAAGGTTAAGCAGACAAGCCTCACATGAGCAACATTAACAACTAACAAACCCTCTTCACCAGTGAATCTCGAATCTTGATTTAAGAAACAATGCTAGACTTCAGACTATTAAACATGTTCTCCTCTTTGATTTTGACTATACGTTTACTCCATCTATGTAAGCCATTGAAGGTTGTAGTGGGTCAATATCTACATTACAGATAATGAATTGCTAAATGTGAGAGCCTGATATATAAATACTTCCTCTGTCCCATACTCCTTACACTTGTTATTATAGATGATAAGTTGTTTGCTTATCAATTATTATTTTATCGAAACGGTAAGACAGGATTAAATGGGTAGTATTTTTATTTTGATGAGAGAGTAGCGGGAGTGTGGGACTTGCTTGAAAGTTATAAAGATTAGAGTATTGGAAATTTCCTCGTTACTGAGATTGAATGTAATTCTCAAATTACCCCTCACATTTGGAGAATTCCTCATATACCCCTGAACTTTGTGTTTGGGCTCAAGATACCCTTACTAATGATGGAACCCTAACGCGGTTAGTTTTTTTTCTCTCCCCTCTCCATCTTCATCTTCCTCATCTCTCCTCCCACCATCCTCCATTAACGATATTCGAAACCTTCAATTTTCTCTCTCTCCTCCCCATCTTCATCTTCCTAAATTCTCAAAAATGAAAATTCATCTCAAATTAATTTCAACACTCAATACAACAATTTAACACATTAATTCAACACAACAACAATTAATCGACTTAAAAATAATTAAACAAGCAAAAACACAAATCAAGTCAGAAAACTAAAATCTAACTAATAACCTGAAGAATTGCGTTAATGACAGTAATACTCCCGCAACTTTCGTCACTGATATTAGCAGCCCAACTATGGCCATTATTCAACAAATGAGGAGAGAGAAAAGTGGAAAGAAAAAAAATGGCAGAAGAAGATGAAGACAGGGAAGAGAAAGGGAAAATTGAAGGTTTAGAAAGTCATTAGTGGAGGATGGTGGAAGGAGAGATAAAGAGGATGAAGATGGAGAGGGGATAGAATGGTGTTAGGGTTCCGTCATTAGTAAGCGTATCTTGAGCCCAAACACAAAATTCGGGGGTATATGAGTGATTCCCCAAATGTGGGGTAATTTGAGAACTACGTCAAACCTCAAGTAAAATTTCCCTTAAAAAACTAGTGGGTCGTGTCCAGACACAGAATCTAAAAAGTGATATGGGAGAAGAAAGTGAAATCACATTGTTGTAAGGTCATGCTCCAAGTAGACAAATGAACTAGGGCCTGAAATTTACCATTATAATGAACCTGATTATGTTAACTCTGTGATTTCATTAATCTATGTATTAATCAGGGGGGAAAGTTTACCACTATAAACACCCAAAGGGAAGTACTTACCCCCAATTGTACACCACTTGTGGTATCATATCTATGCCTGTTCTTGGATCAATCATGGAGAGGAAGCACTCCTCCATAATAGTAACAGCAACAGCCAACTTAGAGTTGCATTCAGCCTTTAGAGCAAAACGTTGAGCAGAAGGAACTTTTTGTTCATCATGGATGCATCGCAGAAGGGTCCAGGAATATTCATCAGCAATTTGGTTGGACAAGCCAATACGAGATTGTAGACCAACAAAGACCTGCATAGCAATTTGCAGAAGGGATTTGATGATCAAAAGAAATCGAGGAAGATTTGAGACCATCTTGAATGTCTAAATCAGTACATTACATTAACCTCTTCATATTTTGTAAAGCATATAACAGCCAATATTAACATTTCCTATGGGGTATAAAGTAGGGGTGTAAGTTATTTGGTTAAAAACCGAAAACCAAACCAAACCAAACCGAATTAGTAATTTGGTTTGGTTTTTTTTTGAAATTCGGTTTGGTTTGGATTCAAAAAAATAATTTTTTCGGTTTTTCGGTTTGGATTGGTTTTGGTTTTGAAAAACCAAAAAAACCGAATTATTGTCACTTAACATACGAATTTTGTCTATTATTTTTTTGTGTTTCTTTTTTTTAATATTAATTACGAAAATACAAAACTATTGTCACTTAAAATACAAATTATCAGAAAGTTTGGTTTAAATTCGGTTTGGTTTTTATCTTGGTTTGATTTAATTTCATTTCGGTTTGGTTTGGATTTTGAAATATGAAAAAAAATTGGTTTGTTTTGGTTTGGATTTTGAAAGATAAAAAAAATTCGGTTTGGTTTGGTTTGGTTTGGTTTTTGGTTTCATATTTTGGTTTGGTTTGGTTTGGATTGAGTCGAATTTCGGTTTGGATTTGGTTTGGAAATTTCAAAACCGAATTTATTTCGATTTGGTTTGGTTTTGACCTAAAACCAAACCAAAAACCGAACTTACACCCCTAGTATAAAGTAACAGAACTGCTTACCTCTTCACAATCTGAACTACAGAACCAAGAAGCACCACCATCTTTGCTCATACCCTTGTCCGTCAAGCACAATTGATGATCTGTTGACAGATTTACAGTCACTAATACATTCTTACAAAGGAAAGGACGAATTTCCTATCATGGCCTTGCTCAGAGCCAGACAGTGTTAACATAGACAATGTTGGAAAGACATCTGAGACCTGAGAGTACTTCATTCCATAAACAAGTCACTACCATCAAGTTCAATGCAAGCAAATTGCTAAAAAAGCAAGGCTTTATTCTTTTCACCTTTTAAAAAAATTATTTTTAAGAAAAAAAAGTTTTCAAATGAGGGCCAATCATTAAGTCCAAATAAGTTCACATAAGATTAGATAAGGGTAATCCATGTCCAATTCATAACTCCAATAAGTTCTAACTAAGTTCTGATAGAAGCCAATAGGTTCAAAAGCTATATATTGGCTAATGATTAGGGTTCTTAAGGTAAAAATAATATAGACTAGATTCAAAAAGATCCAGAACAGTAAAAGAGGTATACACTTTTTGTCACATTGTGAACATTTCACTGCAGCATAAGAACTTGAGGGTTCAGTGTCATTGGCCAGAGCTCCACAGATCTGGCATGTGCAATCTGGGCAATACCAACTCCCTTCAGGTAGCTCCTGCAAAACAAAGATTAAAATAAATTAGTAAAGATCCTAAATTGGTAGGTAAGCAAATATAGATACACACAAGCACCTCCGAAACTATAACAAAATACAAGATATGCAACATGTTTTAACAATGAAGACAAACACATGCACACAAGCATGCACAACACAAGCCACACAAAAAACAAAGGTCGTGCCAGTAATCGTTGGATTGGGTATAACTATAGCCAGAAGAAACTGCAGTATTCAACAGTGACACCTGTAAACATATTTGACGGTAAAGGCACTTTGTCAGTTAGACATAGGCTCCACTCACTTGGAAAGAAACACTATGATGCATGCCATATTCAAGAGAAGCACACAATTCCGGGATCTAGGCCACAAAAACAACAGACCATCACCCAGTACCCAGTGCATCATGCTAGCACTTTTTTTCTTTCTATTTGTCCTTTTTATTGGAGGGGAGATAAGTCCTACATCAGCAGAAAAAAGATCTTTGCTATATAAGTAATTCAAGGGAAGGAAAACAAACTACTACTTATTCATTCACATATAAGTGTGACAGTTGTTTTTTCAGTGTCGAATGTACACCTTTGACCATTATAATCTTTATTTACGTTTTATGAAAAGTTGATACTAAACAAGATCCCACAAGAGAGTATTTATAATATACTTCCTCCATTTCTTTTTACTTGCAATATAGCACTTTGGCACGCAATTTAAGGAGAAAATTAGAGAATGTAAATGAACATATCAATCAAAATAATCAAGCCTTAACATCCTAACTCATACCTCTTACCGGTGATTAAATTATTTACCATTACACTAAGAGCTGTTGCAACTAAATAAGAACACCTAAAAATGAAAATTGTTGCAATTAAAAAAACACACATATATATACTACCTCTGGTTTTTATTAGATTACCCACTTTCCTTTTTGGGTTGTCCCTTAGGCCTTATTACTTTACCCACTTCAATTTTTTATTTTTGGAATGATCCTACCAATTGTTTATTATTATATCTACCTTCTAACTCTACTTCTGTTGGCCCACAACATTAATTTCAATACAATATGTCAATAAAGTAATACTTTCTCTTTCCCTCTATGACACATACCTATTTCTCCTAAAATTGTGTGCCCAAAGAAATGGGTAAACTAATACAAAGCTGGAGGGAGTACATGTTAGCCATACGTCACTTAAAGGAGATCCCGAAACTAGAAAACGCGACCCGTAGGTTGCTGACAGGAGAGAATTATTCTGACTTTTTATCTTTTCCTTTTTTATTCCTTATACCTCTCTCCTATTCCACTTCTTTCTCATTTTTACATATTCTTCCCATCTCCTTCAAACCAGCCATAGCATCTAGAAGATATGACATTTCATCTAGGTAGAATAAAAACGACAATTTTTTGCTCAATATCCATCTTCGGCGGCAAAACACCAACTTTTACTATTTTATGTCCACAAAAAAGAACAGCCAAACCTAAGAAGGTGAGGGAAAGAATCACGCCAAAATGAGAGGGGAAAGGAGCAAAGAGGGGTAAAATAAAAATCAAGTGCTAAGCAAGTGTGGCATGGGTTCAACGCCGGAAAACACCGGAATCCGGCCACTGATTTTTTTTGCCGAAAAAAATCTAAAAGTAGATTTGTGCCTCATTTTTTTGTTAGTTAGTGGTAAAAGGTGCATTTCACAAGGTAGATTCCTGCAATTTTCCCTATGGTTTTTAATGAAGTTAAGTACGCCGTAAAACTATACACTTTCATACTTGAGTTCAAGAATATTACACAATATAGTTCCAAATAAAAAGGGAGGTCAAATGAAAAGGCACCTTAAAGTAAGAAGGTACAGAGATTAAGTACATGTCAAGTTCATAATTTTTTAGCTAAAAGTCCATCAACATAACATATAAAAACAGTAATATAAAATGACAGATATATAGAAAAAGTTCCCATGAGAACAATAATCCAATTTAGTAAAATCTTCTAAGATTAAACATGGTAATCCATTTTTCTCGCAATGCAATCTTTTTGGAAGATTGGCTCTGCAAGGGGAAAAATGGTTGCAATTTAGCCAAAATAGAATCTATATTGGTTACAAAGGATTATTACAAAGTGTTATCATGTTCTCATATAAGAATTATTCACATGTAAACCTAACCATATATATTTAGAGAGTTGCTAAATGAGAATATGAGAAAGATATCCCTATGTATATCCAAATCTATTTTCAATCTATCAAAAGGACATTAGTTAGATAAGGTTGTGATGGTTGACAGGTCCTGAAAGTTCACATCGTTTGTGGCTATGATCAATAATGGGCAAGATTTGGGCCTCTACCACCATAATCACGCAATCAGGAGTAAAAGGCACCACTTGATGCAAAGAAATGAGAGAGAAATCAGGAGTGAAGGAGGACTTGACTACAGAGAAAATATACAGCGACAAGACCAGACAGCAAACGAGTAACAGCCATTTTATCCAGTAACTAATCCTAGATAGCCTGGCGCCTTTATGTGCAATAAATAACAGAAGGCGTGCAATTTTCCAAGTCAATACAGAGCCTGAAAGTTCTAGAACAACCCACATGGCCACATCAGTAGCTTTGATTTGGCTCGGCTTGTTCTATTTGATATAGGTAGGAGAAGAACCCGACTCGGTATTGAAAAAAAAAAAGAGAAAGCAGAACCAAGTCAAGATGATATATGAATAATCAATTAATAAAAAAAACTGACCAACATGCTTGAGAAAAATTTTAAAAGCAAATAAGACGAATAAGCATATAAACTGCAAACAGACCTCTGCTGACAAGCATGACTGATGAAAAGTAGAAGGGCAGTTATCACAACAGAGCAGTTCCCCACCATCACCACAAATTCCACAAGAATCGTCATTTTTATCAAACTCACCAAGTGGCACATGTCGTGCGCCACTTCTCCTGACCTTGTATTCAGCCGACCAAGCTTGAAGCTGACATAGAGTATACGGCCTACCAGACCCCACAAAAAGATTCAAACAAGGACGATTCTGATTAAAACCTGCATGGATCTTAAACTGAGAGACAGGAAACACCTCATTGCAACAATTACAAAGAATACCATCCTTTGTAACAAGACCTTCTTTAACCACGGCATCATCCTTCGGATCACGATATTGAATTGCTTCATTTACAAGTATAGACCCTGCACTAATTAACCATGCCAAAATTGTCCTTTCACCAATCAAGGCCCACCTCTCTGTAAAATGTTTCCCACCCTTGCCAAGGCTCCGTAGAAGCAATCTACAACTTCCTTTCTGGGTCTTGCGTTTCTTCGGAGATTTAACCTTAAACTTCCCTGGCAGCGGACCACAATCATTTACTCTGGATCTAAAGGTTCTTTTTTTTATTATTGCCGAAATCAACAAGTCATCATCCTTGAGCCTGCAACCCATTGATCTCCTCTTCTTACTGTAATTCTTTTTAGGTGTCATGCGTTGCTTGCAAGACTGTGATTCAATAGAGCCACTATATGCATGTAGAGGTTTATCAGCATCACGACCCGCATTTAGCTCTTCCAAACAGCAACCACTACGATGTCTGCTTCGGTAACTTTTTCCAGGTAGAGACCTTTTCAGTACACTAGGATGCTCAAGAAAGTTGGTTGAAAATTTATTTAAGCTTGCATCATTGTCAACATAATCCATCGACCAGCCTTGTATATCAACTAAATTTAACTGGCCGCTCCTATCATTAGCCTCGCGAACGACATCAGCTTCTTCTCGGCATAGTTTGGAGAGTTCAACTCCAGAAAAACCTTCAGACATGCAGTCCATTTTCTTCACTCCGTCAATGGTAAATCTTTCCAATGGTTCAGCTACTTCCTCCAACAAACAAACTGCAGAATCTTTGGAGCTTTCCTTACTTAGTTCCAGGTTCTGTTTATTGTAGCTTGGAGAACTGATACAACTAGCTTGATGAGGTGAAGAATGTCCATAAATTGCTTTGGTCTCAGCAGTGCCAACAGGAACATCATATAGATAAGCAGGATGTTGTAAACATGTGCTATCAGACTCACAGGCCGATATGCGACATGAATTCAATTCATCTGTACAAGCTCCCACGTCGCAATTTCCAGTTTTAGCAATTGTTTTTACAAGACGCATGTTATTTCCTTCAGAAACATAAATAGAACTGGTTTTATGAGTCCCGACCATATCAGAGGCCATAGAAGGACTGCAAAAAGTTTTCTCAGCATGTCCATCTAAAGGCCTCTTCCTATCACCTTTCCTATATTTGAATCTAGACTCCGATTGAGCTTTGCCATCCACATCACTTACATTGCTTTGCTTTGCTTTGACTAGCTTTCCGGCTCTGAGTGCATGCATTTTTCTATTCACAAGAATTACATTCACAAAGGGGTCCAGAAGCCTCCATTGACAAGTCAATGAACACTTGGGCTCCAAATCGTTCATCGTATTGTCAATATACCTTAGTGTTTCAAACAAATCAGAACAGAACTCATCAACTGTAGTCCACTGTTTATCATCTACTTTTATTTTATTGTTGCCATGAGCCAATAATCTCTGACCAAGCAAGTTCCAAACTTTTGGAAATTCACGAAAAATCTTTCCTTCAGGTGATCTATAAACATATCGGTTCCTCCCATCATTTCTCACGTGCCTCTCAGGAGACCATCCAGCTCTTTCAAGCAAGAGGTACGCTCGGGAACGAAGAATAGCATGGGAATCCTTCATGCTGTCACCATTCAATATTTCATCATCTTCACATTCAGAATAAGTAGTTTTTCTGGGTCGTCTGTCAGCATGTTGAAGTGACTCAGACTCGCTGACTGCAACAGCTGTGGGGCTAGGAACCAAAAGTTTGGTAGCAGAACTCTCCTGTGAAATGGGCGAAGCTATAGAGTTACTAACACCAACTTGCTTTACCTCACTTCCATCTGAGCCTGACAAGCTACAATTGAAAGACCTGCTATCTGCTAAGTTACCTTCTTGGTCAGATTCGGGATATTGCTTTAACAAGTAACAACTAGATGTCACGCCTTCACTGCACGACTCAACCACGTGACACATAAGAATTTGGCAGGGAGCAGGCAGTACAGGACGGTAAGCTTCAGAAACAACTTGCTTCAGCGGAATGGATGAAATCACAGCCTTATCAAGGTACGGTTTGAAATTAGACAGCTCGTTCACTGAATACCTCATCCGCTTTGCATGCACATCATGATCAATCATTTCATCCATGATAGACCCCTCTGCAGAGCTTGATACTTGAGAATCCCTCTCAATTTCAGCAGAAGCAGCCTCCTTCTGACTTACATCTTTAGGAGAAGCTTGATTCGTTACTGCTGAATTTTCACTGTGAGAACTAGGTGAAATCTCAAGCATCTTATGAGACTCGGTCAGAGATGTGGTACCTCCAGTAGCGTCACACTTCTTACTACAGCCAACTGCAGCATTTCCATAGAACACCTCTTGGGAGATGCGGAGCTCTTCATTTGATCCTTCAAAGCCATCATCTTCTAGATCAAAAATATCCTGGCCAAACATCTTTTGGAGTCTTAAGCTAAATTCATTTCCCCTTCCTTCCAGCTTTCTACATTGACAAGCTCACATTCGAAATTTTCATAAAATATCACGAACCCTGCACCAAAAAGGTAGAGGTAATAGAATAAGTTAAGTGTACTCTAACAGCACCTTTTGGCATCTTAAATAGCAAATCCATTTCCAGACAGACATAACAGTTCCCCTTCCTCTTCTAACCTTTTCCTTTCCTTTCCTGGAAAAGTCAAGAATGAAAAGAACATAGTTTATGAGTAATATGGGCATGATATATGAAAATTAAATTCCCAAAGTTGATACCCAATCTCATAAAGACCCGTTTAAATTTGTTACGGAGAAGTGGGAGGGGATAACACACCTAATACGAGTGCTATTTTGGTACACTATATGTTGATTCTCACTCCTGACTTCCTGAGAGTATGGACAGTGTGTATGTTATCTATGGACATAGGTAGTAGTTGTGGACCCCCAAAATACTTTATCCTTGAATGTTAAAGCTATGAGACTAAATACTCCATGAAACAACTATCGTTTTCTAACTCCCTAAATATCCTAGTCAATTCATTAGTCAGTGTACTTTGAATTTTGTAAATGCTTCAAAGCTTTGCAAACTTTCAGCACAACTTTGGTTGTCTCTTTGAAGCAGTATCCTGAGATACTATTCATGGAGAATTTGTGATGTTTTCAGTGGTAAAGCACTAAACTCTATATCTAATTAATGAGAAGTAAAAGTTTAGTAACTTTTCAAGGAAATGAGCATTTTACATTAAATAGTATGATCCAAAATATCCAAAGGAGAATTCCAATATTATATGTAAGATTTTCTTTCATTTTTAAAGAGATTTGTTTTTACTAAAAGAGCAAAAACTTCATGACAAACGTAGAGGATGTCAGGACGATGAAGTGAATCTACTCGTGAGCACAGTTAACTCAAATCAAGTGAGCTCGAATTGACTCAAAGACCTTGTCAAGTCAAACTAAGCAGCTAGAACTATATTAATTATTGTTTTTTAAAAATAATGAATTAAAAAAAAATCTAATATAGTTCTACGTAATAATTTAAGGACATCAAAATTTAGCAAAAGGTAGCCGGAAGCTTAAAGCTCTATTGATGCTAGAGTGGAGTTGTGAACCACTTTCAAGCTCGAGCTCACTATCATCCCTAACTATGAAATAGAAATTAGGAAGTGAAGTCTCAATCTAAAAGTGAGAATTTAAAATTGCCAATCACATTCTACATCAGGCTAAGAAAACAACAACAAATCCTTAGTCCCAAAATGATTTGGGGTCGGCTAACATGAAACAAGAAGAGACCCTAATCTCAAAACAATTTGACATTTCTTCACCAATTAAAGCAACTAAAAATAGTCAAACAAGCTGCTAGCAGAAAAACCTAGATGTCCACTGTGTCATACAATCTATGCCACAGCCAGCAACGAGCAAGCAAATAAGCAGCTTCCAATCTCAAGTAGGGCTGATCGTTGTAGTTGGACATAGATCCAATTTCTAAAAAAAAAATTGAGCGCAGGAAGAAGTTTTTTTTTCTGCAAACAGGTACTAGATCTGCCATTGCCTTGCAGGAAAATCATAGTACATGAGGTAGCTGCAGAATTGTTGTGGTATAATGAACTTCACTTGAATCCTCAAGCAGCATGTTATCAAGCGTATTAAGTAATTCAAGAATATGCTCTTCAACTAAAAGCCTCCTACAATTTACATTCTACACCCAGGTGTAAAACACCCTGCCCTCTTACATCCTCCACCCATATGCTCATGTAAACAGCATATGAGCGAATTTACATGCTCTAGGTACACCCGAGTGTGAAGTGCATGAACTCAAAGCCTCCACCAATTTCAATTTTTAGGGCTCATACATACATACATACATAATTCATTCCTCATCTTCTCCTCTTCGCCCTTATTTATTACAGCATTTAATTAATTATATTTTAATTGTAATTGTAATGCTCCTTCTTCAATCCAAGTATTATCTTATTTCCCTCTGTGTAAATACTAACCATATATCCATAACCCAAAATCCCACTAATTATCACCATCTATGCATGCAAGTCACACACTCTAACCATAATAATTTCTTCAAAATTCCCATTAATGTAATTAATTTCCTAAAAACATTTAATCTTATACTGCATTCATATCTGCATGCTATAATTTCATTATGTAGAGTAAAATTAACCTTTATAAATCAAACTCAGACAAATTAATGACAGATAATAAACAAAATCTAAGCTCCACAAATCCCCCAAAATCAAAAATGTATCTCAACTTATCAATGCATTAAATAAAAGAGAGAAATAAATTGAACCCAGTTCAAAGTTAAACAAGGAAACAACAGCAGTAACAAACACATCCATTTACCAAAGAAATTATTTTCTGGGTTTCTTCAATTCTGAATTCTCTCCCTCAAATTTGTTGATGATCCAAGTTTCCAATCTCAAAGCTTAAATTCTCAAAGTTTCTCCTAAAAGAAAACCTTCATTTTGCAGCCATAGCACAAAAAACTCTTGCATGCCAAATTTCTGGGAGATCTCGATTTGGGATCTCGTCGAATAATTTAAGTGTTGTCGAAATTTTAGGCTCTCAATTTTCTTATCTGTTCGTCGAATCGATGGAAATTGTGCGCGTGTGATAAGTAAGTGAAGTATATAGATGGAAGGGATGAATCTGGTAAGAGGGTTGTAACTGAGGGTTGGAGAAAATAAGTTATTGCTTTTTATAGAAATTAGATTAGATTATAATAGAAATAACATGATCTTTTTATTACATCTTCGACTTGTTTTTCATTACACTTGTATATTTAAATTAGAAGAAAATATTTAGATATCAAATAGACAATATACAAATGTAAAAGTAGTTATTATACTAAATTAAACATGGAAGTCGGATAAAAACAACATGTAACTATATTATATAAACAAATATATAAAGATGTAACTATATTATTAGAGTTGTTAATATTAATTATTATTTTTTACTCAGGCAAACTTTTAATAGATATAAATTATATTTTATTGGTTTTGATTCTCAAACGAAAACTCATAAAGTGCAAATTATTTTAGTCTTGTTAGTCTTTTCTCCATTTTATATAAAATTATTTTCAAATTATTAGCTAACAGGCTTAAAATAATACTAGGAGAAATTATACGTCCTCTTCAAGGAGATTTTGTTCTAGAAATAATAATTTAGGACATTATTTTAATTGCATATTAAGAGCCTGTTCTCCCCAACTTATTTTCAGTTCAGTTCAGTTCAGTTCAGCTCCATTCTTTTATAACCATTTTGTTAAATATTATTATTATGTTGGTATAATTTATTTTACTAATTACTCTTATTATTATTATTTAAATATATATCATTACTATTAAGTATTATTATTATTATTGTTGTTTCTATATATTATTTTATTTATTGTAGCTTTACTCATTATTATTACTATTATTATTAGGAGGAACATGGTTTAGGTCAAAGCACAAATAAACCCACTTTTTTTAGCCCATAAACCAATCAAATCGCGTCAAGACGGTTTATGATGTAATTTTTGTGGTCCAACCCAATCATTATTTTTATTACTAAATATTTTTATATTATTGAATTTAATTATTAAAATAGTAATATTAATTTACTTATTAGATATTATTGTTATTATATATCATCATCAAGTATTAATATATTAATACAAATAATATGAAATAATTATTATTAATTATCATTATTATCATTAATTATTATTATTATTAATTTATGATTATTAATATTATTTATTTATAACTATCATTTAAAAATATCCAAAATACTATTATTATTATTCATTATTATTACTTATCATTATAATTATTATTTAATATTCATATTATTATTGTTTAAAATATTATTTATATATTTATTACATTCAGTTTATTTCAATTTAATTTAATCCAATTCAATTCAATTCAGTTCAGTTCAGTTCAGTTCAGCTCTGATAAGTTCAGTTCAGTTCAGATCAGTTCAGTTCAGTTCAGTTCAGCTGTTTTATGCCAAAGAGAACAGGCCCTAAGTTTTTATTCCTTTAATAAAAAGACGAGAAAAGGTGGTTAGCTTATTATTAAGCTAAATGTAAAAAATAAATAAAAATTATGATATACTACAATGGAGTTACATTTTTACCAATATTTGAAAAACCAAAATTTTGCCAAAAATGGATTGGTTGGATTAAGGAATGTATCTCTACAGCGTCATTTTTTGTGGTTTCCAACGGCATCTCAGGAGATAAATTTTTCTCCCTTCTTAAGTGTCGAGGTAGTCATCAAGGGGATCTATTATCTCCGTAAATTTTCATTTTGTATGTTGAGCTTTTAGCTAGACAAACTCACCACCATATAACATTGACGAGTTAAAAACCTCGGGGTCCTTGTTGGTAATTCTCCAAATATTTTTCTTGAAGAAAACTCTCCTTACAAAAAGTTCTCCAAATGCAAGTGCTAGATTCTTTAGGCAGTTAATAAGTATACACTCGAGGGTAACTAAAAGCACTTTTGGAAGTATTACCTTTTCAGTTCATAGCCAACTCTCCAAATGAAAAGCTAATACTCTTTCTCATGCTAAAAGTTCTGTTTTAATTTAATCTAACCTAGCCACCAAGGGTAACTAACAAATGCAAAGTTTCCTTCTATATCCATCATGAATTAGACAAAGTCTATCAAAAAATTTTGGAACAAAAGTAAATCTAGCAAATCCTATAATTTTATAGGGTGGGATAGGATGTGTAAACCATAAAAGTAAGGTGGATTAAATTTAAGAAAAGCTAGAGTTAACAATATAGCTCTTCAAATGAAATTTCTTTGGAAAATTATCAAGAATCGTAATAAACTCTAGTTAAACCCAATCATAAATAAAATACATCAAAAATAATAATATTCGATCTTTCAAACCCTCTGTTAGTTTTTCTTGGCAGTTGAAAAAACTTATGAGCCTAAGACCACCCATAATCTGTAAAAAATTCTCTGATGGCAAGTGGAGTCGAGATAATCTATCTCTTTCTGGTATGATAACTAGGTTCAGTATCCAATCAGTAAAGTTTCTCTTTAGAATCCCTTCGACGGAACACCTAATTATTAGTGGGATTCTCATAACTTTATCGTTCCAGGTTATATTGCATCGTTTATTCTGAACTTGTACATTTGTTCAGACAATTTCAAGGATAATAATATTGTCTTGCGGTTTTCCCAAGAGGGGGTATATTCTATCAAGACAGGTGCCTGGCTAGCCTAAGGTTTACATTGTTATACTCAAGCAACTAGTGAGTACAAGTGGATTAGGAAAATAAATGCTTTCCAAAAGTTATCAATTTCATGTAGAAAGTATGTAATGATGGTCTGCCTATCAAGGATCATCTTTAAATTAAATATGCAAAATCTTTCAGCCTCTAAAATGTGTTTTCAATAATCATCCATTTGAAACTACACTTCATAACCTTTTTTGATGTTCGTTTACTTAGGATTTATTTCTTCACTTACATTTATATGGTAATTAGTGTTTTCTTCATATTGTTGATGCCTCTCATTCTTTTCGCCTCTTTCTAGAAGTGACTCATTCTATCTTATTTCTAAACCATCTTACTAAATATTGCTTCATTTGGTGGTTTGTTTGGTATTTTATAAAAAAAAAATCTTTTTTAATACTTAAAGCTTCATAACTAAAAAACTAAGCATTATTATCTCTAATTTCTTAAATAATTGGTCTTAAGCCCAAATCTGTAACATATAGATTTCTATTCTATACTCCGGACTTTCTTAAAAAAAAAAAAAAAGGGTGAGTTCAACCCTTTCTTGATCTCCTTCCCTAGTAGGTTTCGTGGAGCTAATATTGATGGCTCAAGCTCCAAGTTGGTCACTCAGGTTTTGGTTTTGTGTTTGGGGTCACAATGAAACGCCATTATTTCAGGAGCCAAAAACCCATCAGCTTCTCATCTAATATGGTTCAAGCTGAAGCTTGGAGCTTCATGAAGGTGTTAGGGGAGCGACTAATAAGCTCCCTTGGAATTAATGGAATTAATAAACTTATTATTGAAGGCGACAATCTTGTCGTTATTAAAGCTATTATGTCAATGAATAATGATGTCATACATACGTATATACATACATACATGCATGCATGCATGCATACATACATTTATCGGTTTTTTTCACCATATAACTTCGATAATTTTTTTTGCACCATACACCCTTGCAAGTTTCAAAATTCACCGTATATCCCTCAATTTTTAAAAAATTCACGAAAGGCCTTAATGACTCATCCTCTGGCCACCCCTCTCCCTCTTGAATGATATCAATTTGGTTATGGTCTTGGACACCGTGGCGAATTGGCGGCGATGGTAGGGGTTAAAAAATGGACGCATTTTAAGGAGGGAATGCAAGCAAGGACGATATTTACGGTGGTCGGTGACAGGAAATCAAATGAAAATAACGTCTTTTGAGGAAGAAGTGGGATTGTTTTTCCAGGTAAATATTAACAATTTACGATGGCCAAACTTCATCCTTAAACGGTCACTATTGTACCCCACAATAGGCTGAACCACCATCTTTGTTCTTCTGACACTACTATCTTTCTCTCTCTCCACTCGAGGTGGAGATTTTGTTTGTTTTATAAGTGGAAAATCCCAATTTAAAGCTCATTTTTTTAGTTCTTCACTCTCATTCTTACTCTGTCTTTTAGAGACAAGAAAGTAACACTCCCATGTTGTCTCTCCTCAACTATGAATCTCCTCATATTATCGTCTAAATCCACACATTGCATTTCACGCTCAAATCTCACTCAAATAAAACAGGGGAAAACAGAGTGATAGAGAGAAAGTTGAAGAAACACAAATGGATCCACTATATCACTTCATTCTTAGACATTACTCTCTTACATTACTCTCTTGTCATTCCTTCATATATGTACAAATTCAACTTAAATTCTAACTTTTTTGCCATTTTAATTTCTGGGTATACAATTTTTTTTGACATGATATACAATCTTTCTTCTATTTTTAGCCATTTTGAGAAGTGCCGAAATGTTGCCCGGATAGGGAAGAGAAGTTTGTCTTGGATGCTGAAGTGACGAGTTGGTGGAGGTGTATGGTGCGTAGTGGTTGTGTTGTGTACGTGTAGTGAAGCAGCGGATTATGGTGGTTGTGCAGATTAGGGGGAAGAGAGGGGTAGCCGGTGATGGGGCTGGATGGGGAGGGGATTGGGTGAAGGGAGAAAGAAGGCAAGAAGAGAAGATGGTCGTTTAAAGTTGAAAATCGATGTTAAGATGAAAACTGAAAACTTGCTCATTTTACAAATTTTTTGCTCATTTTACTAATGTTTGCTCATTTTACAAATTTTTTTTGCTCATTTCAGAAATTTTTTGCCCATTTTACAAAATTTTGTTCATTTTACAAATTTTTGCATATTTTACGAAATTTTCACTCATTTTACGAAATTTTTGTTCGTTTTATGTTTTTTTTTTCTCATTTTATGTTATTGCTCGTTCTAAAAAAATATAACTAATTATGTGGAATATTTGTTCAATTTATTTTTTTTGCACATTTGACGATGTTTTTGGTCATTTTCTGTTGTTTGCGCATTTCAAGTATTTGCTGATTTTGAGATATTATTGCTAAAAATCTGTAAAAACTAATTTAAATGAGCAAAATGAACTTTGAAATAACAATTTTACAACCAAAAAATATTATAACTATAACAACTTCATCAACATTTAATTTCCTCGCAGGTAACTTTCTAAATGTTATCTTCCCAACTCATGATAAGAGAACAGAAAACAAATAATTCGCTTATTCGAAAAATATTTGATTAAAGTTTCGTAAATCTAACAAGGTTACGATAAAAGTTCAAACAATCTGATCTAGATCTAGAGATTATAAGAAATAAAACTCAAAAATAGAGAAATATGTTACAATCAAGAAGAATAGCACAAAATTCGCAGATGAACATAAAAGAAAATCACATTTTTTCTTAACGTAAAATCCTAGAAAATTGGAAAAAAAATTCAACTAGAGAGAAATTTAGTTGAAATCAAGATTTACAATTGTGAAAAATTAAGAATCAATCAAACTCTTGGAATCATAGAAGGACATGAATCGAGTTTATCAACAGACAGGAACTAAGAAGAACTTCTACAATTCAGACTTGGAGATCGAAGCATGACAAGTTGAGGAATTTTGCATAAATCTTGTCAAAAATCTCTAAATATGTGGAAAAAGAAAGAGAGAGAAAGTGCAGGAAGATGAGAAATGAAAAGGACATATGAGAAATGTTAGATAGCAAATATTAGATGTGTCCAAATTGAGATTAGAATTTATTAGATTAATGGTCAAGATTGCTTGTTTTCAGTTTTCAGCTTATGAGATACTCCCTCCGTTTCATTTTACTTGTTACACTTTGATATTTTTCACTATTCACAAATTTCACTTTGACCATCATTTGTGATTTATACACGGATGAAAATATAGTTATGTGGGATCTTGTTAGATTCATCATAACATGTATTTTTATTAATATGTACTTTTTATAATTTTTACAAATACAAAATTAAAGATGTATGTCCACAAAGTTTTGCATTGGCATGAGTGAAAAGTGTAAGTGTATAAATTAAAATAAAACGGAGGAAGTAGTATGTGTGTGTGTGTGCGGCGCGCGCACACACACACACAAATATATACTTCCTCCGTTTCTTTTTACTCGCTACACTTCTCATTTCACGGACTCCTAGGCAATTTTTGGAGAAGAGAGAGGTAGAGAGTAAAAAGAAATGGGACCCATGTGGGAGGAGAGAGATAGAGAGAGTTTATTGCCCAAAAAAGAAGTGTAGCAAGTAATGTGAAACTTCCCATAATGGAAAGTGTAGCGAGTAAAAAGAAACAGAGGAAGTATATATATATATATATATATGTATGTATATATATATAATCACGTTAAACCATTTCTTATGATAAAAACTAAAACAACAACCTAAAATGAGCAAGAAGTTTCTTAAAATAAGCAAAAATATTAATTAAACAAAAATTTCTTAAAATTAACAAAAAGCATAAAATGAGAAAAATTCTTAAAAATTGTAAAAAGAGCAAAAAAAAACTTTTTTTTATAGTTTTCAACTGAAGCCTTGTTTAGAGAGATAGAGAGAGAGAAGGGAAAAAGGAAAGTAATAAACTGTGGTGAGGTGTGAGGAGCACTAAGGGTTTATGACTATTGAGGAATTTAAGGCAGGAAAAGGGAATAACATGTCAACAAAGGTTTCTAGAGAGCGTTTACTTTGGGAGTTTAAATAAAGGAAAGGGAAACAACTATGATTTTCTTATATTTTGTTTGGTAAGCCTTTTTACTCATTTCCTTTACCCCTTTGTTACCCTCAAACTCCTCTATAATGATTCTCCAACCCCTCTATGGTTTCACCTTACCCCAAAACTCTTCTATACCTTGACTAGGCCAACCTTGACCATAAACTCCATTACACCACTACTTGACCTCAACAATAGCACAACCACCACCTACCCACGACCACCAAGCCATTGCACCCACCACATCACCAACTAAAAACATCGCAACTACCAAGTCAATGCACCCACCACCTGAAGCCACCACAACAACCACCCGAATCCACTAACATGGTCACTAACCCACGCAATGCACCTACAAATACCACAAACCATCCAAGAAATCCATCCCCACCGGCCACCTTAAAAAGCCACCCTCAACCATTTGTAAACCACCATAACCAGTCGACAACCACCATGACCCACTCGAAAAAAATCACCACCCCGTATTCCACTCTCCCCAAGATCGACCAACACCTACTCAATAATCCACAATCCTAAAATTTCAAAAAAATCAAGAGTAAAGATGGGGAGACCTCTTGTTATTATTAATTATGTCTCTTGAAGGTCAAATTTGACCATTTAAATCTCGAACTTGACCTTTTGAGGAGGTGTGAGATAAAAAGAAGAAATAAGAAGGGGTGGTTGCGGTAGTGTGTGGGAGGTCGTTGCCGGGGAAAGGATGGGGAAGTAGCGGCGGAGTCGGGGCGGCGGCGTTGGCAATGCTAGGTCAGGGAGGGGTAACAACAGCCGACATCACATCAAGGGAGTGAGAAATGGTCGAGGAATGATGAGAGGAGGAAGAAAGGTGGAAGAGTTATATGCTAACCAAACAACTTTTTGATCGAAGGATTTTAGTTTCCCCCTCTACTCCTTTCTTGATTATATTCCCTTTACCATGTGGAGACTAAATGATCTATTAGTGGTTGTTTGGTATGTGGGAAGAAACACATGCAATGGAAATTCCCATGAATTTCGAAACTGGTCAGTTGTTTGGTTAGCAGGAAGTAAGAAAAATGGGGGAATTCAAAATTCCTGGAAATTTGTAATTCCCACAAAACGTGGAAATTTATTGACCCAATCTCCCCCTTGGTCATTCAAAAATCCTGGGATTTTCAAATTCATTGATGCTAACCAAACAATTTTAGTAAATTCCTAGAAATTACATGAGGGAATTAACTTCTCATGTATTGTAACTTCCCACCATAATTGAATTCTTGTATCTACCAAAAAACCACTTTTTATTTTGAGGGGAAAACTATAGATTATATTAGATCAAGATCAACCAAAGTAGAGATACTTTGGGGAAAGGAGTCAAACCATACAACCTCTGAGTTTCTTAAGCAATTCCAACGAGCTAACAAATTAATGGGCTACAACGTTGCCCACTCGCTTCACATGAGAAAAAGAGAAAGACTCAAAATTCAAACACAACCTATTAATGTCATTAAAAACAGGAAATAAAGGAGAATCTCCCTCACACTCATTCTTCATAGCACTGTCAACAAGTAATGCATCCTCTTTAAAAATCACCTTCTCATAACTGAATCTTTGAACGCAGCCATAGCTTCAGCCGTGGTAGATTCTCACTTCGCAGCCACACACCTCACCCCCATCACTGCCACACTGCCACTCGAGTCGTGAAACACCACACCCAAGCCCACCTCACATTAGGGTTAATATGTGCATCGAAGTTGGCCTTCAGGATATCATTAGGAGGTTTGCACCATGAAGCAATCGAGGGTGGCAGTCCACCCCTTGGCCGAAAAACTTTCTTTGCATACAAGCAATAATCTTCGATAAGTTTCACAAAACTTGCAGCCACCGTTGGGGGATGTAGCATCTCTTGTTCAAAAATGTGTTAATTCCAACAAAACCATACCGCCCACATGAGGGCACATATAGCACGCAACTCATCCCTCGTGCATTGATTCATTAACCAAGAAAATACATCACCAAAAGAAGAGGAGGGCATATTTGTAAGAAGAGAGCTAAAAGGGCTCACCAGCCAAACTACTTGTGCGCGTATTTGCACGAAAATAGGGCGTGGAGTATTGATTCGCTTGGCTCACCACAGATCGAGCATGTTGATACATCACACACATGCCTCCAACATAATCTCTCCTTCACACCTAAACTGCCCTTACACGCACACCAAAGGAAATGTTGGAGCTTTAGCGGGTCTTGCACACGCCACATGTCATGCCATAGCTTCACTTCCCTCTCACCATGCTGCAACCTCCGTGTCCTTAAATGCCAAGTTTTCCTAGCCAATAACACGATTTCACCGAAAATAGGCCATTACGTGATGGCCACCAATACATGCGATCCTGCGGCCAAAATCGAGATAGGGGAATGTTGAGGATCAAGTCCTACTCGTCTTCATGAAATAGTTGCCGCACCACCATGACATTCCAACCACCTCTAGCAAAATCAATCAACTCACATACCCTTAGATTCATATCACTATTCACCCTTGGAGTCGGAACAAAGTGAGACCCCTCTCCAATGATCCACGCCTCCTCCCACACTCTAATACTTTCTTCTTTCCCCACACGCCACTTTAAACCCTCTAACAACAATGACTTCCACCCCCAAATGCTCCTCCTTCCACCCTTAATACAAGCAAAAGTCGCTTTTTTTATCTGCCTATGACAGTGGGAAGGCCTAAATATTTCTCTTGTCTATCAACTTCCTGCACACCCAAGATACTCACAATAGCATTACGATGATCCACATCCACACCTCTATTAAAAACAACCTCCGTTTTGCTTAGATTGACTTTCTGTCCTGATGCTCTCTCGTATTTACTAATAATATCAACCACCATAGAACATTCTTGCATAGAAGCGTTAATAAACATAATGCTATCATCTGTAAGGAAGAGATGAAACACCAGCAGAGCCCCTTTGCAGATTCTAGCACCATGGATCTTTTTTCCAGTTGCTGCTTTTGAGATAAGTGGAGAGAAAACGTCAGCACACAACAGAAATAAATAGGGAGAGATAGGGTCACCTTGGCAAAGCCCCCAAGAGGGTGTAAGCGGCCATCCACAGCCTCGTTCACTTTAAAAGTGAAAGAGACACTAGAAATACAAGCCATCACCTTAGTAATCCATTCCACACAAAAACTCATTTTCTCCATAACTTTCTCCAAGAAGCACCACTCAACCCTATCATATGCTTTGCTCATATCAAGTTTGAATGACACACCCCATCACCTCTCACATCTTTCCTCTTCATAACATGAAAGATCTTAAATGCCACAAGAGCATTGTCAGTAATCAACCCGCGAGGGACTAAAGCACTAGATCTGACTTGGGGAAATAATAGAAGGGAGTAAAAACTTTGAGTCTATTAGCCAAAGTTTTTGACATAATCTTATACAAAATCGTGCACAAGCTAATAAGCCAAAAGTCCTTCATTATCTTTGAACTTTCACACTTTGGGATCAACACAATGCATGTTTTGTTAAGAAAACTCAAATCCATACCGTTCCACCAATCCTGCATAAATATAATGATATCCGAGCCAATAATGTGCCAAAACTTCTGAAAGAATAAGACATGAAGGTCATCAGTACCTAGGGGTTTATTATGGTGTATAGCAAAGAGAGCTTCCAAACTTCTTCCCGCGAGGGCGGAGAAACAAGGCTAGCATTCCTCTGCTCGGAAACGCATGTTGATAACCCCTCCACCGCCACATCTATAGCTTTGGGGTTATCCGACGCAAACAAGTCAGCAAAGTAATGGTGCACAATGTCACATACATCGTCCCTGCCTTTCTTCCACACACCATTCTCATCTAACAAGCCATGTATAATATTATGCCGAATTCGTTGACTAGCCTTATGATAAAAGTACGTTGTGTTTTTGTCCCCATATCTAATTTCATTTGCACGAGCTCTAACATACCAATAAGACTCCTCAAGACGATGGATCTCATCAAGATCCAAGGACGCATAATTACATTGCGCAAGAATAGATGCATCCGGGTCATATTGTTGCAAGTCATGAAGTCGAGCGAGAACACGCTTCTTTCTATTTTCAGATCACTGAATGCCTGCATGGCCCAGAAGTCAGCTTGTGAGACACCAACTCCAACCGAGCAGTAATATCCTTCCCATCCGAATCAATCCAAGTCTACTCCACAACCTTTCCACAATCCTCACTCAAAAGCCACATTGCCTCGAACTTAAATAATTGGTTACCCCGCCTAAAGTTATCATTTATCCTTGTCTTCAAGAGTAAAGGTGCATGGTCAGAACTATATCTCGGGAGATGCACAACTTCCCATGATAGAAACAAATCACACCAGTCATCATCAGCTAACATACAATCAAGTCTTTCTCGAATAAGAGTAGATGGAGAATTGCCCCTCTGCCATGTGAATCTGCTTCCCTTGTAGCCCAAATCCTTCACCCCACAATCATGCATACCCTCCCGAAAAGCATCCATCAATCTCTCACTTCGCTGAATCCCCTCCTTTGTCTCTTCCATACTCATGATCTCTTTAAAATCACCAAAAAACAACATGAGGAGAGGGCATTGTTGTCGCACCTGTCTCAAAAGTTGCTAAGCCAAATGTGTATTGCTTGTTTCCAGCCAATTATAGATGCCCACATCATGCCAACTCAAATTTTTATGTTCATCTAACATAATAGCATGAATATGATGTGACGGAAAGGAGAGCACAAAAACATCTAAATCATTCCACCATAAATCGACACCACTGGAGTTACCATTACTACTTAAACAGAATCCATCAGAAAAACCACATCTATTTCGAATTTTCTCCAGTACATTTGTATCCACCATTGTCTCCATAAAAAAAACAATGTTCGACCTCTCTCTCCAACAAAGAGAGTGAAGGGCACTAACTGTCCAAAGATTGGCCAGACCATGATAGTTCCAACTTAAGAATTTCATTGCTCTTCACGGGGTTGGATGCACCGAACCTCCATTACTTGGATCACAGCTTGACCCTAGCATATTTCAGTTCTCATTTTTTTTAACATCAATACCAGCCATTACATAATCAATCAAAGGAGACTCGTAACATTTTCTTTTATTATTTACATCAGGTATCTCATATTCAATATTACGATCAGCAGAAGAGAAATAAGCAACATCCATGAGAGAAATAACCTTATCTATAGTCCCCTTTATAGCAGACTTTTTTCCTACTTTTCACCTTTTTTGACAGTTGTGAACCAGACCTCACGTGGAAAGGGTGAAAAGTGATAGTGTGTGTCTCGACAACCTGATTAGTGTCATCATTGGTCCTGCTCCCTTGTTCCCCAGCCTCCACCCCACCCAGCTTTAAATGTAGTGGGTTCTCCTACTGCCAGAGATGTCACACATCTCCCCATCATTCCCAACAACCTTAATAATGTCCCTACTACTTGAACCAACAGACATACCAACCCTCCCCATGTGCACAACATTAGAATCCTTTGGCGGGCTAAGTATGTCAGTGACTTCCTCACCCCCAATTGCACTTCCCACACCCTTTATTAATTTTCCCCTCTCTTCCTCAATTGGCGTACCATCCACACTATCCTTTAACTCTCTATCCATCAACACCTTCGTATTCTACCCCACTTTTTGTAACGCCCCGACAAATTTACATGACCTTAATCGTCAGCGGAAGCATAACCTAATCCTGTGGGTTATGGCCCACAAATAAAATAATAGCCTAAAATTGAAAATTCACTATACAATTACTCATCGTAAAATAATGCTTGTTTATCCATCATACAAAATATCCTAAAACCTCATAGAATCATACGAAATCTCCATAACGCAGTATAATAGTGATCCATATCTGTTCTTCCATACCTAAAACATAAAACAAAACGTCGTGAGCCGAGGCTCAGTAACATACTACTCTAACATCGTAAATTCATTTCATATCATTTTATTTATAAACAGGGAGAAGAGAATAAGTAAAACCATTTCACAAACATATCATAGCATGTTACATTATCTTCTTTATCATGTTCACCATCATATATCTTTTACTTTGGTAACTTGGCAAATATCGCATATCACATATCACATATAGGGACGTCTCCCTAAACAAATGGATGACACTCTCGGTGTCCAAATATTGCCAGAAAGACAGTCACAAATGGATGACACTCTCGGTGTCCAAATATTGCCAGAAAGGCGGCCACAAATGGATGACACTCTCGGTGTCCAAATATTGCCAGAAAGGCGGTCACATCGGTGACATTTTCTATGCCCACTTACTTGCCAAGAACCATCTTTCACTTTACTTTATCATGTTTCAAATATCATAGTTACATTACATCGTTATAATCATAATCATGAAACATCATTAAACCATAGCATTATTATACTCATATTTTCGTAACATCGAACTCGTTTCATTTCATCGAAAATTATCATATTCGTAAAACCTTTCATATCCCACAATCCATAAATCAACAACATAGTGCGAAATACCATAAAACATCATTCGAAAGGGATTGTGGGTGTTAGCAGTAGACGTTACCTGAATTCCTGCTTACCAACATGATTGCCTGGGGAGGCTTGTAATATCCTTTATCTTCTTTAATCTATTCAAGAATAATTTTATTAATGAACGTTTCGTTATTTAGCTATTAAGCCTAAATATTAGTTAGCGCTTGTCATAGTGGTCATTATAACGCCGTAAAGGTCTCCCTAAAGGTCATTATTTCTTAACCGTTAATAACTTTTTAATCAAGGTGACTCTTTAATCAACTAATTAGGTGAAATAGCTCCTTTAGTTATGCTTTTAGAAATTATCAAAATATTAAAGTTATATTAATACATAACATATAACCCTTTGAAAATATATTTTTGTTATAAGAGTTCGTAGTTAATAACCAATTAATCGTCTATTATTAAACTAATTTTTAATATACTAGAACTATCAACATTATTTTAATATTATTTAGTCATAAACTAACAAGTCAAGTAACTAATTATTATAAGTGAACTTAAGGATTAGCGAAGTACTCATAACTTAAACTCAATTATAAATAACAAGCTTAATGAATTATTTTTAATTAGTTTTAAACAACTCAACTGGTTTAGAAATCATGAATTATAACCCAATAATAGATTTTGGTAAATAAGTTAGGTGGTTTAGTGAAACTAACTAAATCAGTCCACTAAATCTCGAAATATTAAAGTAACAAGATTAACTTAAATTACTTAGCTAAGTAAATCAGATTATAAGCCCAACATTATACTTAACTTAATAATTAAACTAACATGACTTAATTAAGCACTAAATCAGCTTTAGTTTAACTCCTTTAGCCCAACAACAATATAATTCAGATTTAAAACCTAAGCTTATTTCTGAGTCCAAGGCTCTAGGCCCAAATAAATTAATAAAGGTTAAGGGTTATAAACTTGGGCTTGCATTAGAGAATGAGAAATCAGAAAATTAAAAGGGGAAAACCATCACCTCTGCTACTAGGAGCAGGGAGGACGAAAATTCCGGCAGGGGTGGGACGTCGGCTCCGGTGAACGGCGAGCAGCAGCGGAGGTCAGCGAGAAACGACGGCAGCGTGGCGTGGTGGCTGGGTCTCGGCGGTGCTGCGCGTGCAGCGGCGTCGCGCGAAGAAGAGGGACGAGAGAGATAGCGCGAGGCGAGAGAGAACGAAGCTGCTGGCGCGGCGGTCCCCGGCGAGCTGTGTAGGTGGTCGAACGACGGCGAGGTGAAGAGGCGACTGAGCGCGGCGCGAGACCAGCATCGCATGGTGGCCGACGGTGGTCGGGGGGAACCAAAACAGAGGAGAGAGAGTAAAAAATTGGGGGTTTCTTTTTGGATTTCTTTTTTTACAATTTTTCGGCGATTATAGACGGAATTTCTGATTAGAGAGAAGAGATGACAAAGGTTGTTGTTGGTGTGTTCTTGGTGTTGTATCCATGACTATTTATAGAGAAATTTGGAGTTAAAATCAGTGGTTGGGAGGAAGATGGTGAAGTAAATAATCTGATTTTGTTAACTTGAGGAAGCTTTGGTGAGGATTGGTAACAGATTTGTCTGAAGAAGGAGAAGAAAGTTGTGATTGCATGAGTGACAAATGGACATGATGGAGTGAGGAAGAAGACACCATTAATGGGGGGGGGGGAATTGACCATAGCTTTGTTTTCTCTTTTCTCTTTTTATTTTGCAACCCAAAAATCAGAAATTTTTCCATACTAACACTCCTAAACGTGACTTAATGAAACTTTGGGTGAAATGTTGACATTTTGTACTTTAAGTGAATTATCAACTATGTTAGCCTTCTTGTTTAACTCATGAAATCGTAAATTATAAATTATCGTCACTAGTATATTAATATTTTTAAGTTGGGAATTTTTATATTCGTTTTATTAAACGTTTTTTTTTTTTTTTTTTTTTTTTTTTGGCAACAAGAGCAAACAGGCATATTAAAGTAATTTACCTAACCTAGCCGCTACTGCTAACTTATGAGCTACAACAAGATCTTCTCTTCGAACCCACTTAATTCCCCATTTAGGAACTCGTTGTGACAGAGCCCTGAAATCATGCATAATTGTGGCAATCTCTACTGGTTGCTGTAAACTATTCACTGCACGCACAACTTCCGCTGAATCTGAATGAAGTTGTATATTTCGGACTCCTTTTGAGAAAGCTTCATAAAGACCCCGATACACTGCTAGAGCTTCAGTTTGTAGAGAAGAAGAAGCTGAAACTATGGCATTCCCCTCCAATATCTTTTCCCCGTTCATATAAGCCGTCCACCCTATTCCTGCTTTTGGAAAATGTAGCTTATGTCTCTTCCAAGATCCATCCACCAGAACTAAGCATACTGCTGGTTGATCGATATAAAGAAGAGGTGGGACCCTCTGTTGAGCATCATATTCAACTAAACCCCTCTTAAGCTGCTGCCTTATTATTTTGTTGCTTTCATCAAATTCTTGAAGAAGAATTTTCTTCTTATTAAGTATATCTACCGGATGTTCAGCCAGATTATTAAACACAATATTGTTTCGATAAAGCCATATTGACCAGAGAGTAGTAACAAACTCTCTTACCCGTTCAGATTTTAACCCATCTTCCCTCCAAAAGAGCAATAAGAAATTCCGGATCCAATCTTCAATCGGAATGTATACACTTGACCTAGTGTTAATGCCCAGAACCGAGGCAGACCATATTCGAGAAGAAATATCACAATCTCTGAATAGGTGTCTTTCGTCCTCTGGAGAATGATGACATATGCTGCAGTTAACACTGATGGCAATTTTACGCTTTTCTAAGTTGCACTTGACGGCTAGGGCTCTCTGGAGAAGCCTCCAGATAAAAACTTTCCATTTGGGTCTAAGGTCAGAAGCCCAGAGTTTACTCCAGAACCTCCTTTTAGTATAATTGGATTCAAGACTTCCTCGCAGCCCTAGAAGGAATACATAAGCATCCTTTACCCGGAAACCCCCATGCCTAGATCCATTCCATGTAAAGTAATCTTGAATATGCTCCTTAGGAATGTAGGTTGTTAGGATCCTAATAGCCGATTCTGGTACAAACATCTTCCAGATGAGCTCCGAATTCCACCTCCTTTGATTAGCTACCACCAAATCCTTAACGGTGCGAATCCCTCTCTCTTGCAGTTGAATTCCTGGCGGTTTAAGTTTGATGGGATCTCCCGTAACCCAATTATCTTCTAATATTATGGTGTCCGAGCCATCACCTATTATTTTAATGAATCCTCCCGCACAATCTTGAACAGCCCGGCAGAGTCCCTAAAGCCCAAGAAACTCTCCCTAATTTGGACTTGTTGAGAGTCAAGTTGACTGGTGATGCCTTATATTTTGCTATATATAATTGAGATATTAGAGAGTGACCGGAGTTATGAATTCTGATTGCTTGCTTTGCAAGTAACGCTTTGTTAAAGAGATGTACATTTCTTATACCGAGCCCTCCACTACTCTTAGGTAGCTCCAGCGTTGACTTTCCTTTCCAGAAGATCGGTTTTTTATCACTTGTACCAGCCCACAGAAATCTTGCAAAGATGGAGTTCAACCGGTCTGCTGTAGACTTTGGAATGAGGAAAATGCTGAGAATATTGAGGCTGAGCATAGAGAGGATGCTATTAATCAGGATGATTCGCCCAGCAAGCGAGAGGGAGAGACTATGCCAACTTGAGAGCTTTTTTTCAACTTTTTCGACCAACGGATGAAACATTCTTGAATTCCTGCCATTCACTTCGATATTCGCACCCAAATATTTCCCAAGAGAACTTGCAACTGGGGTGTTTACTAAATTTCGCATCTGTTGACGAAAATGATGAGGTGTATTCGGACTGAACATGATAAGGGACTTATGGTAGTTGATGACTTCCCCTGATAATCGACTGAATTTTGATAAGATACTCTTCACTTCATCACAAGATTTTGAATTTGCTTTGAAGAAAATTAGAGAGTCATCTGCAAAAAAAAGGTGTGACACTGAGGGACCCATTCTGGATATTTTAAGTCCCTCAAAGGATTTGGCAGTCATTCCGTTAGTTAACATTCTAGACAGTACATCCATAACGAGAATAAAAAGATAGGAGGATAATGGGTCTCCCTGTCTTAGGCCGCAAGTAGGTGTGAAACGAGAAGTAGGCTCTCCGTTGACAATGATTGAGTAAGATACAGTAGTGACGCATTGCATAATCCAATGACGACATTTATTTGGGATTCTCATTTGCGACAACAGCCAATCCAAGAAGTCCCAATCCACTTTATCATAGGCCTTAAACATGTCAATCTTCAACCGCCAGGTGCTGTTTGCCTTTTGTTTTCTGTTTGATAGTATTGACCAACTCATGAGCGATTAAACAATTATCAGCCATTTGTCTCCCGGGAACGAAGGCATTTTGGAATGGTGAAATCAACTCCTTCAATATTGGTTTAAGACGGTTGGAAATGACCTTGGATATGATTTTGTAAATGACATTACATAGACTTATGGGACGAAATTGACTAGCTTCTTCCGGTCTGTCTGTTTTTGGGATAAGACAGATATTAGTGTAGTTCCATTCCCTGAGCAGCATGTACCCTGAAGAGAAGAAATGAGAGACCGCCTTCCAAATATCATGTCCCACCGTTGACCAGTATTGCTGATAAAACTGAGCTGGAATACCGTCTGGCCCCGGTGCCTTAAGACTACCCATCTGAAATAGTTTTATTAAACGTTACTTTAAGTGAAACTTTAAGTAAAATATAATTTAACTACTTTTAAAAAAAGTAATTATTTACTTAAACACGTTTAAGTTTCCAGGATATTACACTTTTGGAGGCCTCATATTTGCAGTTTGACCTCCATCTTCTTTAGCCACGAAAAGTACTTTCTTCCGAGCTTTAATGACCATAGTTTCCACCTTATTTTTGCTTCTTTCCTTGTGAGGAGAAGCCTCTAACCAGGCACCCCATCCCAACTCGTTATCACAAAAAGTACTTTCTTTCGAGCTTTAATGGCGATAGTCTCCTCCTTATTTTTGCTTCTTCCCTTGTGAGGAGAAGCCTCTAACTAGGCACCCCATCCCAACTCGTTATCACACTCCTTGGGCATCTCGACACTGCAATCTTTGTCACTGTGGCCTAACACCACACACCGAAAACAAAAGTGCGGTAATCGTCCATATTTGTATTCGATCATGGTCACCACTTCATCCTTGCGTCTAATTCACTGCTTTTGACGCAAAGGGTTTGAATATATTCAACATGATTTTGACACGGCAAAACCTTTCTAGCCTAAAATCGTCCAGATCCACATCCATCACCGGTCCAAAACAAGAAGCAATGGCCTTTACATCATTTTCCGATCGACAGTTAAGCGGAAGATTGTAAATACGAACCCAGAACAGAGATGTATCATGAACCACCTATGACGGTTGTTCATTGCCCACAATCTCATTCAAAACCAATAATTTTTGATCAAAGCTCCAAGGCCTCCCTTCAAGAATCTTCTCCTTGTCCTTCCAATGGAAGAATTGGAAGACAAAGGTATTTGTATCAATAGCCCTAACCACCAAATTGCGGCTGAGCGCCCAAATCTGGGTCATCGTCCTCTTTAAAGCATCAAGATTAACTGCCCTATCTGTTATCACCTTCTCCATAAGCATGAGAGAAGTTTTGGCATCTAGTTTAATCGAATCTACTGTACTTAAGTAAACAATCTTGTTCTCTTCATCAACAATATTGAGACAATCGCACTTTTCTAATAGTTCCTCCGCCATCACCGTCGCAAGAACGACCACAATTAGGAGGTGACACAAGTCAGACTCACTGGGTGTTGTAGCCCTACCTCAGAGAGAGAGAGAGAAGGGGACTCTATGGGGAAAGGACCAATTATAATAGGATTTTTGTGAGTAAACACCACTTAAAATTTTTTTGGAGGGAAGGACCAATTACAATATTTTTGTTGGAAACTTAACACCACATTACGATTTTCCTGCCAAATTGTCAACTTTCCGGCGTTGACTTATTTTTCCGTCGAAAACATCTTTTTTTTTTTTGTTTCTCCTCCTCCCCCACCCCTACGCCCTACCCACCGGAATCCTCCTCCCGTCACTTAAGCCCTACTCACCAGAATCCTCCTTCCCCACTCCTACCCCGTACGCCCTACCCACCAGAAACCCCACCGGAATCCTCCTCCCCCACCCCTACGCCCTACCCACCGAAAAACCCACTGAAATCCTCCTCCCCTGCGTCCTACGATAGGTGAACTACGAGAGTATGGACCCACAAGGAGAGAGAGGGGGGCAACCAGCGCAAAAGAGGTTGGAGGATTTGGGATTGGGAGGTGAAGAAGCAGAGAGAGAGAAGGAGAGTGAGAGGATTTCGAGGTAAGGGACTAAGGGGGGAGGGGTTTCGGTGGGTGGGGCGTAGGGGTGGGGGGAGGAGAAACAAAAAAACCGAGGTTTTGGAGGGAAAGAAATTGTCGAAAGTTGACAAATTGGCCGGAAATCGTAATGTGCGTGGTGTTAAGTTGCCAATGAAAGTAATTTAATTGTTCCTTCCCTCCAAAAAAAAATTTAATTGGTATTTTTTCACAAAAATCCAATTTTAATTAATCCTTCCCAACAATAAAATTTAATATATAATCATATACATTTTACCAAAATACCACCTAATATATCGAAGTGTGGCCAAAGAGAAATGTCTTTAACACTTTAGCTTCCAATAATAACCCCCCACCCCCCACCCCCCACCCCCCACCCAACAGGATTGGATTAGAATAGATTAGATGTCCAAAATCATACATACATACTAAAAGATGAAGCCTGCCATGGCTCATCAGTCGTCATTCTCGCTGACTGCACCCTTCTACAACTACAAGTACAAGTCTCCCAGCCCAACTTAGCCCAATGGCAATGGCCACGCGTCACCTGACCTCTCTCCCCCCATTTACAACATTTTACAAACAACCCATTTTTCCATCTCCACTTAATTTATTCTCCAGGGTTTCTCTCTCCTCGCTCAAATTCTCCACTATCTCTGCTTCTTCCATGGCTTCCGATGCTAAAAAGGTAATTCTTTCTTCCTTTCATTCCAATGAAAGTATTGCCTTTCTTTTACATGTTTGCGATTGATCATTTATATACATATTTTTTATTTCATGCTCTTTTCATTTGTGGGTTTGTTTTGAAGGGTGATATCTAGCTTAATTCCAACTTTTTATGGAAACTTTTTCATAAATTTGTTTATTATATTTTGTGGGTTGTGTTGATGGAAGATAATTTGATGTCTTTGATATTTTCTGTACCATCATTCTGCTTGAAGTTTGTATGTGTTGTTCTTCTGGATTTTGAGTGTTTTATTTAGCCAAAGCATACTTATCCCTCTTGAATATGTGATCATGTGTAATTTTTGGGAGTTTGAGTAATGTATGCCATTTCATTCTTAAATTGGTTACTGGGGTTTTTGTTTTTTTTAGGTCTTAGTTCCGATAGCGAATGGAACCGAGCCTATGGAGGCTGTGATTACCATTGATATCTTGAGGAGAGCTGGAGCTGAAGTGACTGTGGCTTCCGTCGAGAAGGAGCTCCAAATTGATGCTGGTCATGGTGTCAAGATTGTGGCTGATGCATTAATTGATGACTGTAGTCACACTGTTTTTGATCTCATTTCTTTGCCTGTAAGTAATACTTCCTTGTTGTTCATGCACTGAATATACTGTGTACTTTAGTCAATCTCCTGCCCAATGTATCTTAGATTGTGCTAGTACGATACATGCTCATGATTTTCTAACTTAGCTGTCGCTGCATTGGTATACTTAGGGCTGGTCTGTTGATCTCATGAATCCCGTTTCTTTGTTGCTTCAAATTGCAATCTTTTCTCGTTTTAGCCCAGTAGCACTTTTTGTCGTACTTTTATGTATTTCTACAATTGTGCTGAAGCTCCTCTGCAAACCTTTAGTTGGATCTGGTGCAAACTCATATATGCTGGTCCTTTTTGAACCTATAGCTTATTACATTATGAGATCTGGAGTAAAGAGTGACTGAACTTGTGGTTATTTTCATCTGATTCTGATGCCACTATGCATTTTACCTCGACAAAATGGAAACAGATTTTCTTCATCTGCAATGCTAGTGCCTTTCTGGAGTAAGCTATTAAGTTTTGACTATAGGTTCTAATACTTTATGTGAATAAAAAATCAGGCTATGTGGCATATAATGTTCTTGTTTTTCGTTGCCACCTCGGGAAACAGAGGTTGGCATTTAATCACACAAGTTATTGTATCCTGAACTGTTAATAAAGCTTTGTCCTATGCAATTGTTGGATACTACAATGTTGCAATCGACTAATCGAGGTTACTTAAACTGGGGGGGGGGGGTTTGCGACTCAGTACATCCGAGTTATTAAATTTTTAGGTTATCGGTGTAGAATATGTTATCTTCATTTGTTTACTATGTTGTCATACAAAGCTAAGAAAGAGTTTTTCCATCTTCCAAGCAAAAACTTGTTGGCAATAAACTAGATGACATTTCTTTTAATCCTTTGCCTCAGATCTCTTACTGGAAAGAAAAAGAGAATAAATTGGAGAGTAGTCGTTATCTTTAATCCAATATCCTGCAAGTGAGGGAAGTTTTCATACCTTTCCGGATAGTTCATGTTAAAGATTATTATGGTACAAGAATAAAAAATGGAACCCCTAAAATGGTCTTTCCGCCCTTCCCTACTGTTGTACAGTCCCCAGCTGTGTGAGTCTAACAGGCACTTGGATAGTTGGATGGAACTTATAAGTCCCAGTTTCATATAGTACCTTGTATGTCCTGGAACAGGAAAGAGTAGTCTGATTTTGTTTTGGTTTCTTGTTAAGGTGTTTGATTCACCATTTAATTAAGCATGACAGAGCGATATTTCAAGAAGTTTCACATATGCTGTTGGTTTTTAATAAATCTGTCCTCTTTTGGCTCATCTTTGGATTGGTCATTGGTCTATTTGCTTCTTGATACATTTTGGAAGTTTCCTCTTGTGTATGTGATTTATTTTGAGTGTACTGTATTAATTGACAGGGGGGAATGCCAGGTGCTACCACTTTAAAAGATTCTGCAACCTTAAGAAGCATGGTGGAGATCCAGGCTGCAGATGGTCGTCTTCATGCTGCAATTTGTGCAGCACCAGCAGTTGCCTTGGGTTCATGGGGATTGCTTAAAGGGCTAAAGGTAAGATCTGATGCAGCTAGTATTTGAGTTCACCTGAATCTGCTGCTTGGCTATTTTGTTTACCTGTTGAGCTGATGGACATTTGACATTAGCGCTTCTTATATATTTTTTCTGTTATTGTTTTGGTTTGGATCATGTGGAGGATAGGATATAATAGTGCACTTATGGTCTGTTAGGCAACTTGTCACCCTTCTTTTATGGAGCAACTGTCATCTTCAGCAACTGTAGTTGAATCAAGGGTTCAGCAGGACGGTAAAGTAGTGACAAGTCGAGGAGCAGGGACTACTATGGAATACTCTGTGACACTAGTTGAACAATTATATGGGAAACAAAAGGCTGATGAAGTTGTTGGGCCACTGGTATGCTTTCTCATATGAACACAGCTCTTCAAAATACATGTATTTGCCTATAATATGCAACATTAGAAATCTTAGATTGAGTATAGATTTAGTGATATGTACAATTGCGATATTAGTAGTGGACCTAGCATTGGGCACCTTTTGGTTGTGGGTCATAATTGATAACCATCGCATTGCTGTTCTTATAAAAGTTGTCTATAAAAAGAGCAAAATATGCTTTTTGCCTGATTTCCCGATTCAACATATATACTTGCGGTGTCAACTCATATTCTGCTTCCATATCCTTTTGGCAATTCAAACTCAATGGTTGCTTGGTTCTCTTGTCATATTCTTGATTTTGTCTCCCGCAATTATCCGTTCAGGTCATGCGGCCCAATCATGGGGACGAATATATAATCAGGGAGCTGAACTCAATGGAGTGGTCAATTGATGACTGTCCACAGGTGAGATCCCACATACTTATAATTTTAATTATTTGGCTTTCTAGATGCTCTGTGACATCTGCTATACTGTTATTTGCAGCTTGTCTAATTTGCTTCAAAGTCACTGAAATCCAAGTTCTTGTTGTCTGTCTGGAGAGAGTTTCTCGTGCACACGAAAGCTTGCGTTTGCTGCTTTGACTACTAATTCTTTCACCCTAAATTTATGGCTCTAATTGATTTAACTCAACTATTAGGTTCTTACATCTTTAAAAATTGGTATTTACCTTTTTCTAACTTGATGAAGTCTTCAACTAAACAGAATTGAGTGGAATTAATTAAGCAAAAGCTGGAAGAATTGATAATGTTGTATGTCAATTTTATTCTGCCTTGGTTTGTTGAATCTTATCATAGGGTCAATGTTGTCTCTTGATATGCATGTGTGGATATGTTTGTCGAATACTTTGAGAGTGGAGAAAAGAGAAGCAATTGTCGTGCCCAAACTTGTCATCAAGTTCAGGTTGCCAAAGGTGTCTAGAGTCTTGTTTGCATGTACCCTGTTCAATTCTCTCTTCCTTTTGTGATTGTGTGATTATCACATGATGAAAAAGTTGTCATATTGCAGAATGACTGAAGTCTGATGGCTGTCGCAGTTCAGGCGTCTTTCAATGCCCTCAACGTAGTTATTTTAAGAAAAATTGTGATGGTTTGGCACCAAGCCTTGGAGCTTAGATGTTTTTTCTGTTTATTTTTTGACAAATTTTTGCAGCCTAGCTGAGTAGCTGTTTAGTTTTCAGTAAGTTGATTCTGACAAAACAAGTTATGATTTAGATTTGACTATTGGAACTGAGGTGGATATGCTATGTACACTCTACTTATGGAAGGGAATAGGGCCTCTGGTACTGAAACCGTGAGAGGAACTCAAAATGAGAGCTGAGCTCAATGTCCCCATTGTTGGGACTTGCTAATTTCATTTGTGAGTGGAACTGAGCTGCTCTGAAAAGAGAAGCCAAATCAGAAGTCTGAAATCACACAATAATTGTGCCTTCTGGCATTTAGTTGTAAATGTTTAAGAACCCCTTTTAACTAAAACCAATCCGTACATCCATTGGGCAACCCTGTCAACTAACCACGTTTATCTGTGAGATTCATAACTGATATTCTAAGGACGCTAGGTGCACAATTGATAATTCTGGCTTACGTTTGCTGATCAATGTACATAATGTATTGGCTGATCTTCTCTGCTTCATGCTGCTGACCTAGTTGAGATATCAAATCTATACCTCTCACCTTTTTTCTGAACTAAATGTTTATAATTCTGCTGCCTTAGATTCTGGTACCTATAGCCGATGGTTCAGAGGAAATGGAGGCTGTTATTATAATTGATGTCTTACGACGAGCTAAAATAAAAGTTGTTGTGGCCTCTGTTGGAGAAAAGCTGGAGATATTGGCTTCACGGAGAGTGAAACTAGTGGCAGATATGCATCTTGATGAGGCTGCCAACTCCTCATATGATCTGATTGTCTTGCCTGTAAGTAGTGAATCATCAAACAAATTCTCTCTATTTTATAGTCCACAAAAAATTGGTTCAGAAGCTAAGTTGGTCTACATGTTGGCAGGGCGGACTGGGTGGCGCTGAGGCATTTTCTGCCTCAGAGAAGTTGGTTGAGATGCTGAAGAAACACAGGGAATCGAACAAACCCTATGGAGCAATATGTGCATCCCCAGCTTTAGTCCTTGAGGCTCATGGCTTGCTTAAGGTAATTCTAGCCAACATCTACTATGCTGTTGCTGCTTTCGCAAAAATATTTTGTTCTTGTACTCGGGATTTTGGATTCTTTCGGGGCATCACTAATGATGAGCACGTTGCTACTTGGATTAGCTAATAACTTACATCCATAGTTAACTTTGAAACTACTCTCTCCATTGCTGCTTACGTTTTTCTACACGAGGACTACATCTTGTATTGCACTCTGAGTTCACGTGCTACCATTGATGCAAGTCCCTTTGGCCTGTGGTTGCATAACAATCTTCAATAGCGTACCGTCATTTGATCTATCTTTTTTATTCCGTATCTGCTTCATTTGTCTGTAGAATTAACACTTAAAAGAATAAAAAGAGAGCTTTACTGTGGATATTAAAATAAATTTGTTTGATTTACAGGGCAAGAAGGCTACAGCCTTCCCTGCTATGTGCAATAAGTTATCAGATCCAAGTGAGATTGAGAACAGGGTTGTGGTTGATGGAAACCTTATTACCAGTAGAGGGCCTGGCACCAGCATGGAATTCGCACTTGCTATAGTCGAGAAATTTCTGGGTCACCAGAAGGCAATCGAACTTGCAAAGTCGATGCTGTTTGTGCATCCATAGATCTTTTTTTTGTGTATAATCTCTTGAGTTATAAGGAGAAATGAGATTTGCAGTTGAGTAAGCAGTTGTCTTATGTTTAAAAATAAAGGGTGGCGGTATGATTGGTTTATGGTTTATGAGTTACAAGGAGAAACTTTTTTCTAAATGCAATGAGCTGAATTGCCTCATACTTTCTTTATGTTAGAGGCTATTCAAAGTTAAGTAAAAGAAAAGATGAAACTACCCAATTATTACACAAGCTCCTAGTTATCTTTTTCTTTGGTTGGCTAGATAGACCTAACGATCTTTAAAAAAAAAAAAAAAGATAGATCTAACGAGGGGAGGGTACCACGTTTCCTGTTCACTACTAAACCTTTTAACACATATCTTGGCTGTTACAATTGCTATCATGGTAACAATCACGGTGATATAGAAATCGGGGATGATGCAATTATTGTACCACCAAATATGACTTAAATCATGATATATCTTTAGATCCCGCCTAAAATGAGTGTTTTTTTTACACCTTTACGATACAAGTAATATCAATTTATTAGATTTGAAAATCTTTACGACACGAGCAATACGATAAGATGTAGCTTTGTTTTGACACCATACTCTCATTTGCTATCTTCTTGGTTAACTCTTTTTTTGGTTCCAAAATCCTTTTTATAAAACTTCAATTGCCCCCACCAAGTTCTCCAACTATGCTAAAGGTGTACCTCTTCCTAACAATGCCCTCATATTTCATCGTTAGTTTCCAAAACCAATGAGCAGGCTTCATTTGTGTATTTTTAATGCATATGTGGTGATTCAAATACGGAGCCGATTGTATGGAGGCATTTTTTTTTGTTAAAGTTAGGCGTATCTAAGGAATTAAACGTTCGTTGAACCATATGTAGAGAAATTGCTTAACTTTTTTTTTGTTACTTCTAGAGATTTATATGTTGACTTATTGTCGAGTCAATTGAAAATGAGTTATACTTATATATACTAATGTTGATTACCAAATTTATAATTTTCAATACAAACATTTAAAATGCGATGAAATTAGTTTAATACTTTCTTTGCTCCCTTTTAATTACAACACTTTCAATTTCGCGTTTACTGTGCACAATTTACAATATTAGTATCTTTAATTTTTGGTAAAAAATATATATTAGATATTAATAAAATACACATTGAAACAAATCAAACAAGATTCCACATAACTATATATTTTCATACATATGAAATACACAAAAGCTAGTTATATGTGTGTTATTGTGAATAATGACAAAATTGTAAGTATTGCAATTAAATGAGAGCGTGGAAGGTATTGTGTAGATGCCAAGCTTTGGTACATTTACAAAGTATTAATAGAATCCTTTTAGTAAAATAACTAGTTATTAGGCCCGAGCTATGCTCCGGATAAGAAAACATTTCATTTATTAATATAATATTTAATGATAATAATACTAAATACAACTTAGTCTAGTGGTTAAGACTTTAGTATATGTATTTGAGGTAAAAAAAATAATATTATACATGGATTATATGAATTAAAAATCTCTAGGGAGAGCTCCACGTGACACAGTTTCTTGTTTATGCTTTGTATAGTTTAAATAACTAAGCATAATTCAAGTATTGCGTAATACTACTTGTGTGTTCACGATACATGCACCATTTTTTTCTTATGGATGTTTCTTAATACATGCACTATTTTCTTCTTTTAGAAGTTTCACAATACACCACCTCCTTTTAAAAATAAACTATATGGGTTTGAAATGATATCACGAAACGTTATTTTGTCATCCTTGATTTGACTGACATATAAAAATAGTACATCTATTATGAAACGGATGCAAACATAAACAATATATATATATATATATATATTAATTATATATATATATATATATACTCCCTCCGTTTCCTAAAAATTTTCCTTCTTTCCGTTTAAGTGCGTTTCCAAGAGATCTTCCATCTTTTACTTTATTCCTTATTTGGAATTTTTTTTCTCTTTTTACCCTCTCATGTCCCTATCATATGGTCCACTATTACATTATTAATTCAATTTTACTCTATTTCTCTCTCCTACTTTAATCCCTTTTTATTTGTTTATTTATCTTAACCCCTTTCTCTCTCCTGCTTTACCCACCCCATACCCCACACAAATGGATCCTCCTTGGTATCTATAGGAATAGTAACAAGGAAGATCTTTAGGAAACGGAGGGAGTACATATATATATATACAATTGCCATGTCATTAATTTTATTTTTGTTTTTTTTAACAAATATAGAGTTATTCATAGATTTAAATACATATAACGAGATCTTTATAAACGAAAATTAGAGTTTCGTGTTGAATAAACAACTTAAATTATTATATTATGTGATCTTTTAACTAGTCTTTTATATCCGCCTCCGCTCTCCTTTCTTTTTCTCTCTTCTCTCTCCTCTCCCACAAAACCCTAATTTTCAATCTAGGGCTACCACCACCCTTTTGGGAGGTGATAAGCCCCTTTTTCTCCTTTTGTTACTAGTTTTTTTAAGTTTATGCTTATAATAACTTTCAGTCTCTCTCTAATGGAGAGTTTTCCTACCCATATATTGGGTTATATCTACCCATATATTGGGTTTTATCTTTCTCCATGTGAGAGTTTGGAGAGTTTGTTTTTGGATTTTTGTGTGATTCAAGATGTTGATTTGTTGATCGAAATTTGTGCGGAGTTGAAACAGATGTCAAGACTTCATTTACAATCACTTGAATTAAATCCAGTTCTACTTCAAAACTACAAAAGACCGACAGACCCCCTTGTAGAAGGCTGCATCAGACAACGATGTGAAAGACGAGGGTTTTCAGAATTGTTAGATCTACTCAACGATCGTGGTTTTATCATATTAGAATTGTATTTATATTATTTTGATATGTATTTGTTTAGTTTCTACTTCTATTGTAGATGTTGTATGATTTGAATCAATGAATTAATGTTAATTTCAAAAAAAAATTATTATATTATGTAATTTGTGTATAACTTTTGCTACGTAATTCGAAATATTAAAATTTTTGTACCATTGGATAGTGCTTGAAATATGTTTCGAAATTAGATCTATATACAATATAGTTCTAAACTTATGAATAGACCGCGCCACATAGGATTTCCATGTCATAAATTTTTATTTTTATTTTTATTACAAAAGTAGAGTTCTACGTAGATTTAAATACATATAAGGAGCTTTGGATAAGCGAAATAGAGTTTCGTGTTGAATGAACAACTTAAATTATTATATTATATAATTTGTGTATAACATTTGCTACGTAATTCGGAATATTATAATTTTTGTACCATTGGATAGTGCTCGAAATAAGATCTATATACAATATAGTTCTACAACTTATGAATAGAGAGTATTATGTAGGATTGGCATGTCACTAATTTTATTAATATAATAAAAAATAGAGCTCTACAAATATTTAAATATATAAAACGAGTTTTGAATAGGGAGAAATTTACATTTAGTTTTGGATAAACAACCTAAATTATTATATTATGTAAATTGAATATAACTTTTGCTACCTAATGGAAAACATTATCATTTTTTACAATTGGAGAGTGCTTGAAATATGCTTCAAAATGAGAACTATCTACAATATAGTTTTAGAACTCATGAAAATATATTTAATTAGATGAATGGTAAGATATTTTTTTAGTAGTCTTTCTTTTTTATAAATATATTAATAATTAAGCTATAATTATAGTATACAACATGTGATTATAGCATTTTATAATAGGTACAATTTACAGAATTAGACATATTATCTTTCAAATCTCTGCCTCAATTGCTCCACTGAACCAAAATAATTTAGTATTGCAACAAAATTTATTAAGTAAAATTTATTGTGTGTTACAACAAAAACTAAAATTTATAGCCATAAAGTTACATATATATATTAGAATTTGGGATGATGAAAAAATTAGAGTTTGATTTTAAAAAACAAACTTAGAATATTATAGAGAGCTCCCGTTATTGTTTTTAATTATTATTTTTTTTTTAAAACAATGGTGTTCACTATAGATATAAATGCATATAAGGTGTTTTGGACAAGTGAACACTACATCCCGATTTTAGATAAAAAACCTAAATTATTATACTATGTAAATTGAATATAACTTTTGTTATAAATTCGTAATATTATATAAAAAAAAAATTCCATTGGAGAGTGCTCAAAATATGTTTCTAAATACTCCCTCCGTTTCCTAAAGATCTTTCCTGTTACTGTTCTTCCAGATACCAAGGAGGATCCACTTGTGTGGGGGTGTGGGGTGGGTAAAGTAGGAGAGAGAAAGGGGCTAAGATAAATAAACAAATAAAAAGGGGTTAAAATAGGAGAGAGAAAGGGAGTAAAATTGGATTAATAATGTAATGGTGGACCATATGATAGGGACATGAGAGGGTAAAAAGGGGAAAACAAATTCCAAATAAGGAATAAAGTAAAAGAGAGAAGATCTTTTGAAAACGCACTTAAACGAAAAGAGGGAAGATCTTTAGGAAACGGATGGAGTAAGTTACATATACAATATAGTTTTACAACTTATGAAAATTTATTTATTTGGATGAAAAATAACGCATTATTTATTATTTCTTTTAATTACATGTAAAAATTACTATAAAAATAGTGTATTATATGTGAGACAATATCAATTATATCTTTGAAAATCATACTTTTAAAAATTGAGTTATATAAAGATTAAAATACATATTTACAATTTTGAACCTATAGCATACCATGATGGCATTACATGAATCAAATGAACGTTTGTCAATTTTTTTTGCTAAGATGCAATTCGCTAATTATTTTATTCATAGAATATTTATTATATACGTAATTACTCATGTTTTTTTTTCCATTTATATCTATATATCATATCTTATTCTTTTCTCCATGAACTTGATTCTACTAAACTAATTGGAAAATCAAAGTTCACGTTTCTAGACTATTTGAGGTCACGAATCATAAAAAAAGGATGACAAAGTTTGATAAGTCTTGATATGGTCATGATGGATGAAGAATATTTTTCTCTTAAACATTATTTTTAATTATTAGTAGAGGTTATTTTTATATTTAATTAATTATATTTATGATAACGCCATTATGATCTTTTTTTCACTTTTTCATCTTCCATTCTATATGCGTATTTATGTGCCACTAAAAGTTGAAGTTGTGGCTGACAACCTGACACTCATGTTTTCTATAACTTTTTTTGTCATGCATCTATTAAATAAGTACCCTCTACTTTCTTCAAGTATCATTGGGGTGTTCTTCATGTTAAAATTGTGTTAACTATGTTAGTCATACCAATTATTAGGATATTATTTAATAATAGACTTAGCTACAATATTTATTTTAATATTACAAAAATATAAAATTTATATATCGCAATAAAAAATCTGAAAATAAGAGTATAATGACAAATACTTTATCCGTTCTTTTTCTACTACAACAATGGGATTGGGCATGATTTTTGAGGAAATGTAAAAATGGGTAGTTCAGCATAGAGGCACCCCTTTAATTAACAAGTATAGGGATAAGTAGTAAATCCTTAATAAAGTAAACGCAGCTTTATGAGGCAATTTGATGAGTAATTAATGATGACTTTATTAACATAAAGTAAAGACAATATTGTCAATTATAGTAATTTTTTTCCATAAAAAGACAGAAAGTGGAGTAGTCCTAGATAAAACTATCCAAAGTGGGTATGATTGCAATATAAAAAAAGAACACATAAAATATGTAAATATAATGGTGTTGAAAAATTTCCTTTTATAGCAATACAAAATCAACAATGTTAACCAATTAGTGGACAGTGCACCTGGCCCAAACGACTGGAGGCGAAGAGGAAAGTTTAGTCAACATGGAGTAACTATCCACTAGTATTATACACTGATTAGCTGATAGCTACTAACTTCTTCTCCACCAAAATAGGAGATTAGTTTTCTTCACCAATTATTTTGCCTTTTATTTATTGTTATTCTTGATAAATTTGTTGTCTCTCTCCAAAATATCTTAAGATTTCATGTAAATACTCTAATTTTTTGCCTTCCATCCATAGATTTACTTCTAAGTAAAAAAGAAAATAAGGTAGTAATAAAAAAAATAAACAAACATAATTTTTTTTATTTTACACAATGCGCGACATAGGTCATCAAAGAACATTAATAAATTAAAAGAGCATATTTCATAGATAAAAATAATACATAATTCAAAACTTAATAAAAAAGAACATAGGTCATAATGGATAAAAATTTAAAAGAACATACTCAATCACATTAAAAGAACATACCTAGGTAAGAAGAAGACGTAGTTTAAACTTATCTCATTCCATAAAAAGAACATAGTTCATAATGAAAAAAATTAAAATAAACAACATATCTAATTACGTTAAAAGAACATATTTTCTAGGTAAAAGAACATATAGTTCAAATTCATCTCATTTTATAAAAAGAATATAAGTCATGATGGAAATAATGGAAAACGAAGTAAAAGAACTGACATAATTACATCAGAAGAACATATTCTCTAGGTAAAAGCAAATGCACAAACATTCACTAGAACATCATCTTCCGCAACTTTCATAACAAAATCCAAATTTTGTTTCTTTCCACATTATCTCGAGATTTGAAGTATTTTTACTATGTTCAACTATAATCTATTTGTTCATAATTGACATATATCTTTAAAAAATATTTTAAATCTATAAAAGAACATGTCTAGCTTATAAAAGATCTACAATTCAAATTTAAAGAATATACTTTCTACGTAAAGAGAACATGTCTAATTTATAAAAGAACATGAGTCGTAAAAATTACTACTCCATTCGTTTCATTTTAATCTACACATTTATAGTACTTTTCACGCATGCCAATGCAAAACTTTGAAGACATATATCTTTAGTTTTGTATTTCTAAAAATTATAAAAAATATATTTTAATAAAATACATGTTATGATGAATATAACAAGATCTCACATTACTATATTTTCATCCGCGTATAAATCACAAATGATGATCAAAGTAAAGTTTGTGAATAGTATAATATATCAAAGTGTAATAATTAAAATGAAACAGAAGCTAGAAGTATATAAGAGGAACAAGTGAACAACATAATAACTAACCCATATAAGTTAATTTCATATTATGTTCTTATTTACAAAGGAAAGAAAGAACAATGAATATATAAGTTAACTGCATATTGTGAAATGGTAATTCACTAACTATGTTTATAATACAAAAAATAGTATATATTTTTTTAATTAGTGGAAAATTCCTCCATGTATATGTGGGAGTAGGGATGGAAATGGATGATGGATCATCCACCATCCGCTTAACCCGATTTTATTAAGTGGGTGAAAACCCGAAATAAACGGATGAAAAGCGGGTGGCGGGTGAAGCGGTTGATGGATGCGGGTCGGATGCGGGTGAGATTTTTTTCATCCGTCACCCACCATCACCCGCTTAACACCCATCCATCATCCATTTTGTCAATTACACGTGTTTATTTACTTACTTTATTAAATTTTTTAGTTAAAAATTTCAAAAAATATATATCTTATGGCATTTTTTTGTAAAATTATTATATATCTCCTCACCCGCTAACCACCCGACCCACCCGTTCACCGTGGATGACGATGGATGGATGCGGGTGATGGCTTAGCGGGTGATGGATGGATGCGGGTGGAGCGGATGGATGCGGGTGACGGATGCGGGTGAAGTTCCACCCGCCCCGAACCCGATCCATTTCCATCCCTATGTGGGAGAATATGAAATAGAAGAAATTTTTGTTAATATATATATATATCTCCACAAATGCCGGCAAGGAAGATGCTTTTTTTTATACTCCCTCCGTCCCATGATATAATGCTTGTTTCTTTTTGACACAGTTTTCAAGACATAAGTTTGACCTTTACGACCCTTTTGGTAGTTGGTCATAAATGGTGGTAATGGGAATGAATTTGTGTGTAAATTTGTGAAAAATATCATTGTCCATTCCCATGGTAATGCTAATTATCCTAAAGTGTCCACTTCCCTTCTTGAATTTTCATTCTCATCCAATACCACCTTGTAGGTGGTAAGGAGTGGTAATCAAAATTGCTTCCTCTTGGAGACAAAAACACAAGTTTAGGGGTGAGATTGCTTGCTCATGGAGAAAAAAAGTCTCTCCATGGAGATCTTAAGGGTGCTTCCCTCATAAAATTACACTTAAAATTCATTCCCATTACTGCAATTTATTAACAACTACCAAACGGGCCGTTAATATCTTCAATTCCGTATTAATAAAAAATATAAAAAGTTGATATTATGAAACTATACATGGAGACGAATGTAACAAGATCCCACATGAATATGTTTTTTTATATATACAAATGAGAATATTCGGTAAAAGATTTTAAAGTTTGACCCATCAAAAATAAAATAGGTACTATATTATGGGACGGAAGGAGTATGTTTTAATGTAGGATTTCACGGGAATATCTCCAACAAATTTGTTTGATTTAATTAGCTGTGATCATGGGTCGGACCAGGCCGCGGCAAAAATTTTTTTGCCCATGGGTCGGGCCGGGCCTAAATTCGCGCCAAAATTTTGTGCCCAAAGCCCGCTATTTTGGGCCTAAATTAGCGGGCTTTTGCGGGCCAAAAACGGGTCGGGCCAGAAAAATAGACTAAAAAGTCGTTTTTGGCTTGCCCAAAGCCCGTCCAAAGCCAAAAAAATTAGCGCTGGGTCCGACCGCGGGCCGAAAAATCCTGCCTAAAAACAGGCCATGCCAAAATGATCAATTCTAGATTTAATAGCTATGTCAGCTATTGATATTACTACCTCCGTTTCATATTAATCTACACACTTTGCTTTTCATTAGAACCAACGCAAAAGGTGAAAAGTAGGAAAGATGGGCTAAAAATTCTGAAAAGTGGCAGGACACAAGTACAAAAGAACAATAAAAAAAATGGAGGAGAGAGAAGTAATCAGCACATGGGATACTTTTGGGGAAAAAGTAATCAACTCAATTACCATTAATCTGCACGCGTTACATTTACAACTTTTGAGGGAAATTTCATATCCTCCAATATCTAAATATTGTCCTTATTTACAATACTTGATTTTGGAGTGAAAAAAACTCAAACTCTTTTACATTTCAACTTCCCCAATTAAAGGGACTAACGCACATTCATTACTCCACCCAGCAACTTTTCTTCTCTCTTCCTTCCTTCTCCATTTATTGCCTCTGTTTTTTCACTCAACGCAAATTTTTTTATAAAGGGGGGTGGGGTGGGGTTTTTTTTTTTTGTGGCCTCAGGTGCATTAAATGGTAGATATCACAAATGAAGATGTCATTGTGCTTGATGAGCATCATCCTCTGCCTTGGTTGAGCGATGAACAAAGGCAACAAATGGCTGAGCTTTTACTGGCACAAGCAAACGAGACTGAGCTACCATATAGGGCAATCACTAAAGCTGCTGAAAAATTCCATGTGTGCCGCAAAACTGCAAGTGTAATCTGGAACACAATCAAGAACCAAATTGGTGAAGAAGTGCAAATCAATGTGAAGAAGAAGATGGCAGGCATAATGGGCAGGAAACGGTACGGTTTACACTTACAGAACAAATGTTAACTTCAATTCCACTTAGGGACAGAACAAATTTAAGAGATCTTGCAAACAAACTGGGTGTCAGTGCCAGCACTGTATGGAGACTTGTAAAAAAAAGCCAGCATACGACCGCACAATAATCCAATGCGTCCAAAATTATCACCAGAAAATCAGATTACAAGGGTTATTTGGATTCTATGTATGCTACAACAACCACAAGTAGAGGGAAGGCAACCAATGTTCAATGATTTCTTCAACTTCATCCACATCGATGAGAAGTGGTTTTACATGCATCAAAAAACACAAAAGTTGTATTTGCATCCAAATGAAGTTAATCCACACATAGCATGGCAATAAAAAAAGCATATAATTAAGGTGATGTTTGAAACCGCAGTGGGTAGACCATCATACAACATGTTGGGTCAATGCACTTTTGATGGGAAAATTGATATCTTGTCATTTGTTGAGGAAGTGGAAGCACAAAGGTCATCTAACAATAGGCCAGCCGGCACATTAGAGACAAAAGCAATCACCAATGTCACCAAGGAAAGAATGAGAGATGTTTTAATTAATCACATCTTACCAGCAATCATGGCTAAGTGGCCACCACACAGGAGCAAGGTAATATACATACAACACAAAGCCACATATAACTGCATCAGACCCACTATGGATACAAGCTAGCAGGCAAAATGGGTTTGTTTTCATTTCGTGCAGCAGCCACCAAATAGTCCTGAGCTAAACATGTTGGATCTTGGTTTCTTCAGGGCATTACAAACACTCCAGCATAAGGAAAGGCCAAACACAATACTAAAGCTATTGCAAGCAGTTATAAGGAAAGGCCAAACAACTCATTTGAAGAAATGCAACCACTTTAGCTAATGTGTGGCATAGTTTTCAGTGCACATTATTGATATCTTGAAAGTTAAGGGGAATAACAACTACACATATCCACATGTCAACAACCAAAGGTTGGAAAGTCTTGGCCAACTTCCCTTACAAGTTGAAGTACCCCAAACACTTTTAAATGAGCAAGAAATTGGTTACATGGGCAGGCAGCACCACAAGTACATGCAACACCAGAAGTACATGCAACAGAACAAGTACAGGCAACACCACAATTAGAGGCAACACCACAATTAGAGGCAACACAGGAGTATTAGAAGTTGCACATGGAATGCAGAATGAAGTTGCACATGGAATGGAAAATGTAATTTTTTTTGTCAAGTTTTCAACTAACTTCAAAAATATTCTGCATTAAGTTAGGAATATTTTATAAATCATGGGATATCTTAGGAAAGATCAATGGCAGCCCATATTTTGTAAAGCATAGTTGCTTATTTTGTGAAGTCTTAATGAAATACAAGTATGAAAACTTTTGGTTCTTTTAATTATTGTCCTCTCAGGCTTATTAGATTCTGCACTGAATACAACTATATTCCATCTCCCGGCTAAGTTACCATGTGCCTCGTCAAGCAGCATAAGCTGTTGGTGGCTCTAGGTTAACCTGGCACAGGAGGGCACATAGTTTATTCCTACAGGGGCTGCCTTCATCATTGAGGAACATAACCCAAATCAACAATTTCCACCATCAATTACACAAAACAACACAACAACAACAACATGAATCAACACACTTTGCTTTTCATTAGACTCAAGGCAAAAGGTGAAAAATAGGAGAAATAAGCAAAACTAACAATTACCAACAAAACTTACACATCAACAGCAAAAGAGGGCATGATTTAAGAATGAACTAAGACATATCAACAACCACCAACAACAGTTACACAAAAACAGCACAACGACAACTAAAATAGGCATGATTGTAGTACATTTCACCCGTAAACAGCAAAATAGGCATGATGTAAGCATCAATTTAGACAAACCATAAACTATCAAGCACAATTACACAAAAACAGCACAACAACAACTAAAATAGGCATGATTGTAGTACATTTCACCCATAAACACTTGAATACGCATGAATTAACCATGAATTAAGAAAACTCAAGAACTATGAACAACAATTAAACAAAAACAGCAAAACAACATAAAATAGGCATGATTTAACAACAAAAAGAAATCAAACAACCTAAAACAACATGCGAATAATCCTTCTAAGGACCAACAACAGACAATTCCCACAGGTAAGCAGATCTAAATATAACTACTTAAATTTTGCCGAAAAAAAAGGGAAAGGAAACTTATCTCATATGGTGACGTTTTACACATGGGATATATATTTTCAGTAGATCGAAAATAAAATCTTTGGACACAGTAGAGGGATAGCAAACCTCTGTTTCCTCCACAACAACTTTTTCGTCACTTTTTTTCTCTTTGTTTTACATACATATTCAGATCCATCCGTGACAGTTGAAGAAAATCCACACAACCCATAACTTTTTGCATCCGGAGTATCTGGAGCATAATATGGACCCATATCATATGGATCTTTTGTATCTTGAGCAAAATCTCAAGAAAATGGCGAATCGGTAACAGGAACATAGATGGAAATAAGGGAAGAAGATTTGCCCTTAACTCCACTACTCCGACGCTTAGATCTTGAAGAACTCGCCATGAAAAACAACTGAGTTCAAGAATTATCCAACAACCCTAAAAAGAAACCCAGAATGTTGAAAAAATTGGAGGAAAGAGAGAGAGATCCGAAAACAACTGGTAAAAAAACGCGAAATTGCAAGAGAATTAATGTTGTTTAGCATAAATTACAAAAGAGAGATGTTTTTAGCCCAGAATTTTAAGGGTTAGTGTAGATCTAGAGGAGAGAGAGAAACACAAAATTACCAAGAACTTGAAGGAGAGAGAGACCCGAAAAACAAGAACTGGTAAAGAACTTGAATTTTTGTGCGACATTGTGTTGCGTATTAGAAATTACGAAAATGAGAGATGATTTTTAACCCATATTTTTTAGGATTTGAACAGATCTAGAGGAGAGAGAGAGAGAAACCCGGAATGTTCAAGAACTTGGAGGAGAGAGAGATCTGAAAAAGAAGTTGGAAAGATGGAGGGAAGATTAAAGGGGATTAGGGGGGTTTAATTAGGGCCTCGGTTTATTAAATGGGGTAGGTGGGGGGGGGGGGTTAGGCTGGGATTAAATGTTATTTTTGGGAACCACAAGGGGGACCAATAGTGGGGAACAATCATTGAAAACTTACCTTACGTAGAAAAAGCAAGAGTGTAACTATTAAAAAGAAACGGACTAAAAAGAAAAACGTGTAGATTAATATGAAACGGAGGTAGTATAATTTAAGTGGTTTCCTTTCGGTTTTTCGACAAAAGAAAACGGTAGACACACTACACACGGTAAGTTGTAAACATACTTGAATTGCGCCAAAGTAGGTGAAACGGTAGTGAGAGTTTAAAACCTAGCCCAATTACCCATTACCCACCCAAAACCTTATCAGTAGACAGAAGACAGCAGCAAGAGATTCACATGTGTTTCTAGTTTCTGTTTCTCTTTTCCCCTCTCTTCCTCTCTCTCTCTTCCTATCTATCCCCATTGATTTTCTTCAAAAATGTTGACGAACAAAAAACAGTTTCAATTTCAATTTCAATTTCTAAGATCTGGTTGTCTGATGCACCACGGAAAGGCTTTCTTTGGTAGGATTCGACTTTCAAAGTTTCAGATCTGGAGGTTTGATGGTCGAATTCAACCATTTAAAAGTCAAAGTTAAATTGAAGGAAGTATCATCATGAGTATGTCTTTTATTTCATTTATGTTTTTTTTTTAAATTTTATTTTCTCTATGCTTGTTTTTTTTTTCTTGCGTGTTCGATTTGAGCCACCACGCTACTAACCGGGCTTGGATCTAGTTCTTTTTTTTTTTTTTTTTTGACATCGGGAAAACATACATTAATAAAACAAAAGCAATTAAATACGAAGTAACGGTATATGTCCCTTCCTGACATGTGTTGCTAGATCGTGAGCCTTTTGAACCTGTAACCGAGAAACCTTGGTAATTCTACACCATACAAATTGCTGGGCGATCAAGCGAATATCACCGAGTGTCCAAGTGATCGAAATGGGAGATGCCAGTGGTTTTAATAAGCTTCGAACGATAATTTCGGAATCAGTGTACAGGGAGATTTGTTGATAACCTTGACCTTGTGCCCAAAGCAAGGCCTGAAGACATGCCTTAGCTTCTGTGAGGAGAGCAGAGTCTGCATGAATACAAGATGCTTCGCCTGTCTGAATCTGATTGTTAACATTCTCAGCCACCCAAGCAATACCAGCCAAGGCCGAAGTAGAAACCCACGACCCATCAACTTGAATTTGTAGTTGTGGGACCCGCGAAAGGAGGAACCAAAATGTACCATAAAGAATCCTGGTGGTCCAGGTCCTTCGTCGATCATTTGATGAGAAAACATCGGCCTAGCCAGAAATGTTAGATGTTGCTGTCTGACTTGTTGGGTAAGGACATTTGAACTATCTCCATCAGGCGTGATGTTATTAAAAACCAAATTATTCCGACACTGCCAGATTGTCCACAGTGTGGCGATGAAAACCGGAATACGATCCCCCAAATACCCATCCGTACGATAAAGATATAAAATCCAAGCAAGAAGCCATTCTCTAAAGGGAACGTAACTAACTGAGTTCGAAATAATACCCAACTGACTGGTCCGCCAGGCAGTAGTAGCTAGGGGGCACATTCTGAATAGATGTTGGCAGGTCTCAGATTCCAGCGCACAACAAGGACATTCACTCGGGACTGACAACCCCCGAGCTGAAAGATTAGCATTTGTTGCTAAAATGTTATGCCAAAGTTTCCATAGAAAAATCTTCCACTTAGGCATGATGCGCAATCCCCATAAAATCCGAAAAAATTTCGAATTTAGAGGAGGTGTCATGCTACAGATGTCAATTTGTCGAGAAAGTAAATAGTAGCCAGACTTAGTGGTGTATTTACCCGAAGCTGTGTGAGGCCAATACGGAAGGTCACACTGAGTTGCCAGACTTGGCAATTCTAACCCTCGGATAGCCCCTATCGTCTTTGTAGTGAATAGAGAATTAATTCTGGAAATATTCCAACCTTGCTGATGCGGTAAGATGAGGGACCCAACAGTGACAGAAGCTGCTGTTCGTAGTTTTATCCGATCACGGAATATCGGTATTTGACCATTGACCCATCGATTCTGACCTGCCCGTAGAGTTGAATTAGACCCAATTTTCCAAGCATAATTATCAGTAAGGATCCTTTCAGCCTGATTTAAACTTCGCGCTCCCCAAGAGCTCTGTGCTTTTAAGGAATGTAACATAGAAATATGCGAATTAGGCTGTAGGGAAGTTGATGCAAAGACTTGGCTGACTAGTAACTTCGAATTCCGATGAATACGCCAAACTTTTTCATCAGCAATGCACGGTTATGAACCGTAACACTACGTAGTCCGAGTCCCCCAGCACCTTTAGGCATATTCAAAATATCTTTCCGTCGCCAAGCAATTCCTTTCCCTGAAGGTTTAGCCCAAAAAAATCTCGATACCATGGCATCCACCTTATTAGCAATGGTTGTTGGAAGCAAAAACACAGAAAGTATGTGAGCAATTGAAGCAATGAGAACCGAGTTAATAAGAATCAGCTTGCCAGCTTGTGATAAAGGGGTATGACTCCATGCAGTAATACGTTGTGAGATTTTATCCAGTAAATAAGTGAAATGCTGAGTCTTTTTCCCCTGAATATCCACTGGTGTACCAAGATATGTTCCCATAGAACTTGTAGCCTCCAACTTGAGAATACTTTTATACTCAGTGAGCATCCCTTGAGGAATATTAGGGCTAAATTTCACATATGACTTGGTGAGACTTATCATTTGACCCGATATCATGCAGAAACGTGCGAGAAGTCTTGAAACTTTCGTACAAGAATCAGTAGTAGCCTTAAAGAAAAGAAGAGCATCATCAGCAAAAAAAAGATGGGAAATAGGAGGTGCATACCTGTGTGCTTTAATACCGTCAAAGTGCCGAATATCCGTGGCTTGTGTTAGCATACAAGACAAGATATCCATACAGAACAAAAACAAGTATGGGGAAATAGGATCCCCCTGCCTTAGACCACATTGAGGAGTGAAGGCCTCTGAAACCTGTCCATTGACTAGAATTCGATATGTGACAGTAGAGATGCATTGTTGAATCAATCGTAACCAATGTTCAGGAAACCCATATGCTCTGAGAACTCTTAAAAGAAACACCCAGTTAACACGATCATAGGCCTTATTCATGTCTAGTTTAATCCCGCCCAGATGGACATTCCCACGGCGATGTTTATTGATGACGTGAGTGAGCTCATGACTAATCAAAATGTTGTCGTCCATATGCCGTCCCGGAATAAAGGCACTTTGATATTCACTGATCAGGTCCTGTAACAATGGCCGTAACCGGTTTACCAAACATTTTGACGCACATTTGTAAATTGTATTGCATAAACTAATCGGCCGAAATTGAGTAACCTCTTCAGGATTAGGACCTTTAGGTAGTAAGATAATAAGCGATTGGTTCCATTCCCTCAAAAGAATCCCGTGGTAAGAAAGCGACTAACCGCCTGGAATACCGGTACCCCTAGCAGGTCCCAATGCGTTTTAAAAAATTCTGCTGTAGAACCGTCTAACCCTGGAGACTTAGCATTCCCAATTCCAAACATGGCATCATGAATTTCTAATTCTGAAAAAGGAAGAAGGAGTTGTTGTTGCTGGATAGCAGAAAGTTGTGGAAGATTTAGTTCCCGAAGCAATAAGCCAATATTTTCATCATACGCTGGATCAGGCTCCGTAAAAGTGGAAGGCATGTAAGCCTTTTTAAAATGTCGCAGGATTTCCATAGAAATAGCATGAACATCGTCAGTCCAATCACCCTCCGCAGTTTTGAGGAGATAAATGTAAGCCGAACGTTGTTTCTGTTTCAATTTATTAAAAAAAGAACTTAGTAGAGAGTTCACCATCCTGAAGAAACTTATCCTTAGAGCGTTGCGACCAGTAAGTATGAGCCAAATTAGCCTGGCGCAGTAACTGTTGTCTTTGACTCATAAAAGCATTTCCTTGCTGAAGATTATCAATAGGCGCAGCATAAGTAGTCAATTGCTCAGAAATATCCTTCCAATCAATACCGCATACTACCTTGTGATCCAAACACCATCTCTTTAGATCTTGACGTAATAATGAAAGATGTTTGGTAAAGCAGTACATAGAAGATCCTGCAATGGGGCTTTGCCAAACAGATGTGATAATCTTCGGAATATCTGAATGTTTAAGGCACCAATTTTCAAACTGGTAGGGTCGCCGCCGAGGAATAAATGGTGGCGCTGTCTGGTAAAATATTGCTGAGTGATCAGAATGTAGGATTGGAAAATGTTTCACGTAACTAAGCGGATATTTGTCTATCCATGCTGGCGACCCATATGTACGATCAAGACGCTCTAGAATCAAGCCTGCCCTTCTCGGTTATTTGTCCAAGTAAACCGAGGTCCCACAAAAGGAATATCTTGTAATTCTAAATCATGTTTCCAATTAGTAAAATCCTCCCATCCCCTAATAGTAACATCACCACCTAATTTGTCCTCATAATGATCTAATTGGTTTATATCACCAATAATGAGAAAATCGGGATAGGGAGATAATAATTGGAGCAGGTGAGCCCACAACATTGGGCGTAGTTGATGACTCGGTTCCCCGTACAAGAACAAAACGTACCATATCATTCCATTATTACCAGAGATTTTACAAAACACGTAGTTACACATAGAACTAAGTACAGTCACATCATAAGGAGCCCAACAAAAAACAACCACTCCTCCACTAGCACCTACAGCATCAACTCCTACTACACTACGTGGCCTAGTACTATGAAGCAAACCCTGTACATGATGTACTGTAGATTTCGTTTCCTGCAAAAACAAAAACATTGGATGTACTGTAGATGTCAAGCAGAGTATATACGGAATTATCGGAGCGTCCCTGGACGTCAAACCCCGACAATTGAGCGAGAGGATATTCATGGAATAGGTGGTGACTGGTCTGGGTCAGTCACTACCCTAGGAGAGTCATCTGACAATTTTACCATCAGTGAAAAACGACGATCTATCTTATCAGCTTCAGTGTGATGAAGGGTGGACTCATCATCATTACCTTTAATGCGCTTGAAAATTCCATTTCCCCGCTGGAAGTGGTGAAGAAGTTGCTGCATTGCGCTTTTTCGAAACTTTTGAAGTAACTTCATCACCAGGTTCAACTCCCATTGATCGTGCCATGGACACATCAGTCAATGCCTTAGTCTGAAACCCAGTTGGTGCAAGTGGAGAAGCAAGATTAAATCCACCTTTAATTTCCCATTGTGCAAGACGTTGTTTTTTACTACTTTTGCTTGCTGAACTTGAGTCCCCTATGAGTTCATCCACCCCATCAATAGAGTAGCTGCGAATATGGCATTTCCGACCACATATGTCACCCGCTTGGCCGGACGAACGCGGTGGTCGAATAGTGCACCATGCACTAGGCCCGGCCTCATTTGGTGCAGGTGGTTGATTCCATGTCCAACCTTGTTCTACCAAAGCCTCAAGAGTTCCATTCCCATGTAAATCACTCCAAGCACCAGTAGGACTAGTAACAAAATGCTGAGGGTCTCCCCCATCCACACCATCACCCTTACCCGTATCTGGACTAGGTACCTTGCTAACAACAGCTGCGCGAAAGGTGGTTGGGAGTCTTGTGGTAATACCCAGGTGTCTACGAAAAGGGCGTGGCCCCCGAACTGAACCCTCGGCCGCTGCATGAACACTCGACGGATCACCCCCCACCATCGTCGAAGGCTCTTGCTGCACCTTTGTTTGATTTTCCAGCCTTCGAACCGTCCCACAAGTAATATCATCCACACCAACACGCCTCCCCGACAACGCCACCACTTCTTGTGGTTCAGTTTCCCTGTTAACACTTTCTACAGAACCCCTGGAAAAGGTCATGGGTGGATTTGTATGTGCATCGGATTCACGGCCTGAAGGATTATTTGGTGCGAAGGAATGTTAGGTGGTTCAGGCGAAGGTTCGTGTAAACTTGGTGAAACAAAGTTACGTGGCTCATCCTCCGAACTAGAATCTACCATATGAATCTCAACATGCCTCTCGTCAAATATAAAAGGGTCATTTTCCGGAACAAACCTTGCCAAATTTACACGAGCATTGCGATAAATAAATCGATCAGGTAATCCTTTGAGAATATTTGTGTAAAGCAGAGTCTCAATAGGGCCAAACATTAAAGTCATCCCGTCATGCTCAAACTCCGAAAACCTTCGATGGATAAGATGATGAGCATCATAGGCGGACATAGGACACCTAGCAGTATGATGCCCTACACACCCACATTGCTTACAAAATTTAAAAACCCCTTCATACCTAAAATACACCCACACCACTTCACCATCATCTAAAGGCAAGAAACAACCTGGAACAAGTGGACGAGAAAGATCAACTAACATTTTCGCACGAAGAAAAGCTTCCCTAGTTAACCCAGGCCCCGTATCCTCCACAAAGTCCACCACACCCACATGTGAGAGTATACGGGAAGTCCAATCATGCTCGAGAAATCGCCATGGCAGGTTATGAACTCTCACCCAAATAGTGGCTAAATTAAAGTTGATGGTAGAAGGCACCTGATTAGCCGAACTAGAACGAAAGGTAAGTAATTTACCATCAATAACAGTGGTGTGACAATCAAGTAGTGCATCACGGTCGCGTTGGTCTTGGCACTCGAAAATAAAGTAATCACCTGTTCGAAGCACCCTAATAGAACCTCGAGTGACCCAGTGATCATTCACTATATTAGTGATGAAGCTCGTAGTAGGTGGCGCATAGTCAAAAAACCGCCCAACAACGGAGTGATTCCACTCAATATTCGGTAATCGCGGTGGTTGGGACGATGGTTGTGGAACGAAAACACCCATGCGTTTGTGTATGGAACGAATGGGAAGATTTTCAGTTTGCGTTGTTTGGGTTCCAGAACTCATTTTAAGGTTATATATAGGTTTGCAAGAAAAACAACAGTAAGGGCCTGTTCTCCCCAGCTTATTTTCAGTTCAGTTCAGTTCAGTTCAGCTCTAATAAGTTCAGTTCAGTTCAGTTCAGCTCCAATAAGTTCAGTTCAGTTCAGTTCAGCTCCAATAAGTTCAGTTCAGTTCAGTTCAGTTCAGATCAGTTCAGTTCAGTTCAGTTCAGCTCTATTCTTTTATAACCATTTTGTTAAATATTATTATTATTATGTTGGTATAATTTATTTTACTAATTACTATTATTATTATTATTATTATTATTTAAATATATATCATTACTACTAAGTATTATTATTATTATTATTATTATTATTATTATTATTATTATTATTATTATTATTATTATTATTATTATTGTTGTTGTTTCTAATTATTATTGTTATTTCGCGGTCCAACCCAATCATTATTTTTATTACTAAATATTTTTAAGTTATTAAATAATTATTATAATAGTAATATTAATTTACTTCTTAGATATTATTGTTATTATATATCATCGTCAAGTATTAATATATTAATACAAATAATATAAAATAATTATTATTAATTATCATTACTATCATTAATTATTATTATTATTATTAATTTATGATTATTAATATTATTTATTTATACTATCATTTAAAATATTCAAAATACTACTATTATTATTATTCATTATTATTACTTATCATTATAATTATTATTTAATATTCATATTATTATTGTTTAAAATATTATTTATATATTTATTACATTCAATTTATTTCAATGTTATATAATTCAATTCAATTCAATTCAATTCAATTCAGTTCAGTTCAGTTCAGTTCAGTTCAGTTCAGTTCAGTTCAGTTCAGTTCAGTTCAGCTCAGCTCTGATAAGTTCAGTTCAGTTCAGTTCAGCTCCGATAAGTTCAGTTCAGTTCAGTTCAGCTTTGATAAGTTCAGTTCAGTTCAGTTCAGTTCAGTTCAGCTGTTTTATGCCGAAGAGAACAGACCCTAAATATGAAACAGTGAATATTTTTGGATTTGGGTGAGTAAATAAACACGAACACTGATAATATGAAGCAAAAAAACGAAGGCAAACCTGGATGAGAATTACCACTCACCGCCACTAAGCCACACCGAATTCATGCATGCTGCCAGATGTTGAGCAACGAAGCAAGAAAATGGGAAAAAGCGGCTGAAGACCGAAGAAATGAGAAAGGCGGCTGAAGATCGAAGAAACTTTGCACCGAAGGAATGCAATCCAGCTGGCTCACAATTCTTAGTGAGAGATGCTCTCAATTTTTAGTGAGAGAAAGTTTCCCTTCTTGTTATTTCAATAAATTTAATATCGTTGTGGGCCATTGGCCCACGTATCAGATATTAAACTGATAAGAACAGATACTACACTTGATCTTAGCCAAAAGGCCGAGAAAGGTATTGGATCTATTTCATGTTGAGTTGAAGCGAAATATTGAGTTTATAGCCAAATATTGAAATTACCGAAATACCCAAATATTTCAAAATCCAGTAGACATCTTCATCTTTGAGATACACTCTTCCGGTTCTCTCCTCTCAAGGTCAGTACACTTTTTTTTCTGCATTTTTTATCTCATTTTTAAAACTTCTTTTTTTCCGTTCTAAATCAACATTAGAAGCTGCCAGAATTACTGTAGAAATCATCAAACTACATAGGTCAGTTTTTTTTGATGATTTAGATTTTGATCTTCAAATCCTGAAATCTTGTTCTTATCTTTTCAATCTTCAATTTCTGAAGAATTGAAATCAAAATTTGATCAGATTCGTTCAAATTAGTTTTATTAATCACGAATGATTCAAAAAGTAATGTTACAAGTTTCTTTCTTAGTTTATTGATTGTTTTATGATGGAGGTTTTTGAGTTGATTTTGGATGGAACAATTTAGGGTTTTAGTAGTGCCTATTTTTTTATCTCAGTTAGTTTATGTATCACCACCATCAATTTACGATTGCAGTCAAGTTGTTGAGTTTTTGTTATTTTCTTAGGAATTTAGTTATTAATTTTAGATTTGTGACATGAGCAGGAATTTTCCTGGCTCATTCTTTCTTTCTTCTCATCCTAATTTCTTCGCATTCTGACTTCATCCCGAAATTTTGATTTTCGTCATTTGGAAACCCAGTCGAATTATCTTCATTTTCCTCAGTTTGTCTTTGGTTTTTATTCCGTTAACTCTTCTTCATCTAGTGTCATTAAAACCTTGGATTGAACCATTATTGATTCTTGAAGTTTTCCCTAAATTCTAGGCTTTCTTGAAAATTCCGGCGAATCATTCTGGGTTTTTTTTTATAGTGTTTTCCTGTGGTTAAATGGGTGTTTCTTGAAGATTTTCAAGCAAAATTTTATGGGTTTCATGTTTTCTGGGTATTTGATTTGGGAATTCGCGAATTTGCTTGGTTTGTGAAGAGATTTCTGGTTACTATTCATCTTTATCTAATCTCCAGATCGAGTTTCTCCTTCAAAATTGATTGTCTTAAACAAAAAAGGTTCGAGATGCTTAAGTCAAGATATCATTAGTCGCATCATTCTTGATTCTTTCCAGAAATTTGATATGAAATCAATCATTGATTGTTGTAGCTGTGATGATGATTAACAATTGTTCTTGGTGGTTGACAATTGATGCTAATGGTGATTGTTTGTGCTTGAGTTTTGTATTGTTGGACGATGTTAACGGAGGTTGTTTAATGTTGTTTGAGTTTTTGGAGGTCTTGTGATAATGGGTTGTGTTGTGATAGTGGTAGGCAGTTTTTTGGAGATTGGATAATGAGTGCTATTGGTTTGCTATATTCTTCTCTTTGTTGTTTAGTCAAGTTGTTTAAATGTAGTCATTGCTCAGATTCCTCCCTCTGTTATGTTATATTTGTAACACAAATCATTTTGTTTCATATAGCTTGTTCATTTATTAGTAATGGTTTTTTCACTGGAACAACATATTTATTACTAATATGCATATATATTAAGTTTTATATAATATTTTTTCTATGTTAGATGGCAAAAAATTCTTTTCGTCGTCGTGAGAGCTAGTTGGAAGAACAAGGAGGTTTAAAAAGGTCCAAAATTTGCAACAGTTTCTTCGAGCCTAATGGTAGAGAAAAACATGTGTAAGAAAGTGTGTTTTGAGCCTCCTTCCCCAATGATATTTCAACTTGTATTTTCTTTGGTTTTATTATCTAATCTTGAACTTTGTTAGCTCAGCTCACCTTCTGATAATCCTGAATTGATCATTTAATTTGCTGAGATTGTAATTTGCTGAGATTGAACTAATATGAAGGTTTTTTTTTCCTGAAATTCTACCTGAAATCTTTCCATTTCTTAAACCTGATCCATTTCAATCTATTTCCTTCAAATCTGTCAAAATGCCTGAAGTAGAAACTCCAAATTCCACTTCAAATTCATTACCTCTGAAATCAAGATCTTAGTAGCTTATATTACATTCATCCTTCTGATGCAAATACAACTCATATTGTCTCTGTGAAGTTTAATGGAAGTGCATTTAATGATTGAAAGTGATCAACAGGGTCGTATTTGGGCATGGGCGAGAGGGGCAGGTGCCCACGGTCTCAAAACACATAGTCCAAATAAGTAAAGGTAAAAGAGAATAAAAGGAAAAATAGAAAAAAATGGAAAAGAAAAGATCACTGAAAACTGCAAATGCTGCCAACAATTAAGCTTATTGCGAATTAAGTTTCTTCTTCAATTGTCCCACTTGTTTTTCAATTCAATGTCAAATGCTCAAAATTTTTGGGTAATTTCTCTCTTTTCTTTGCAATTTTTGTTTTTTATTCGACTTTTTTAGGTTATACAAATTCTGAATTTTATTACTTTATTTTTTCGACCAAGAATTATTATAATTATTTGAGAATTTCAATGATACGGTGTATTTTTTCATACTAACTATGTATTATACATTAAATCAATTGAATTTTTCTGAAAACTTGAATAAGTTTTGTGAAATTAGATTGTTGATTAATTTTAATGAACGACTGAACTCGAAAATAGATTGGGCCATAGAAGTAGACAGATTAGGCCATGGAAATACATTTTTATTTTTATGTCATGTTGTAGAACCTTAAAGGTTATTAATGCATATAATTTTCAATTTTTCTTTAGTTTTTAGTCTTATACTCCCACTTGTATTTTCATTTAATATAAAATTTTGATATTTGTGTCTTGTAGAACTGCATAATGAATCGGAGTAATAAAACAATAAATTTAATTTTACCCCTATTGTTTTTTGTTCTGAATAAGTTTAGATTAGTTCATAATATTTTATTAAAAATAGTGCAAAGTAAATTAATTAAAAAGAACAGACCCTTAATCCATAATTTTTTTTTAATAAAATTTTGATATTATCCAATATAAATTTTATTTATTTTTTATCACTTGATGTCGGTCCAGGTTAAATTTTTCCACCTTTGGTCCTTCTATACAATGGATGGTTGCAACTTTTTTTGGGTTTTGCAAAATTGCAACTTTATTTGTAATTTTTTTATTGATCATTTAATTGTTCATCTTTTCAATTTCTTTTTTTGGGTTTTCTGATTGATATATTAAACGATCAAGTACTTACATAGTTACATCCTTATTATAACATTTCTTTCAAAAATTTCGGACCAAAAAATTGTTTATTTTTCGGTCTAGACAGAAAAATAAAACATTCAAAAAACTTAGACTTAATCAGAGTCCTAATATATAGGCTCGCCCTTGGGCTTCCAAAATCTCAAAAACAGGGCTGGAGACTTGCATCAATGGTAGCACGTGAACTCAGAGTGCAATACAAGATGTAGTCCTTGTGTAGAAAAACGTAAGCAACAACAACTTCATCAGCCTTTTGTTTCCCATATAATTGTTCAACTAGTGTCACAGAGTATTCCATAGTAGTCCCTGCTCTCCTCCATTGTCACTAACTTTCTCCGTTCTGGTGAACCCTTGATTCAACTACAGTTTCTGAAGATGACAGTTGCTCCATAAAAGAAGGGTAACAAGTTGCCTATCAGACCATAAGTGCACTATTATATCCTATCCTCCACATGATCCAAACCAAAACAATAACAGAAAAAATATATAAGAAGCGCTTATGCCAAATGTCCATGAGCTCAACAGGTAAACAAAATAGCCAAGCAGCAGATTCAGGTGAACACAAATACTAGCTACATCAGATCTTACCTTTAGCCCTTTAAGCAAGCCCCATGAACCCAAGGCAATTAATGGTGCTGCACAGATTGCAGCATCAAGACGACCATCTGCAGCCTGCTTCTCCACCATGCTTCTTAAGGTTGCAGAATCTTTTAAAGTGGTAGCACCTGGCATCCCCCCTGTCAATAGATACGGTACACTCAAAATAAATCACATGCACAAGAGGAAAATTCCAAAAAGTATCAAGAAGCAAATAGACCAATGACCAATCCAAAGATGAGCCAAAAGAGGATAGATTTATTAAAAACCAACAGCAAATTTGAAACTTCTTGAAATATCGCTCTGTCATGCTTAATTACATGGTGAATCAAACACCTTAACAAGAAACCAAAACAAAATCAGACTACTCCTTCCTGTTCCAGGACATATAAGGTACTATATGAAACTGGGACTTATAACTTATAAGGTTGGGATACATTGATCTTCTTGGGACTCCTGGCCTTCGCGATTTCATCGACGAAAGGGAATTGCGCGTAGCCATTGGGGGATTCTTCAGCTACGGGCGCAGGTGCTCCAGGTAGCTTCGCCAGCATGCGAAGTATTTTCTTGTTAGAGATTCCAGGAGCGCAGCTTCTTAGTGGCAGGATCGCTCTCCTCCTCTTCTGAGTCTGATCTGGCATTAGGCTCCTCCTCTTCGTCTTCGCTGCTACTTGAGTCAGTGAGGTTGAGATTGCGGGGAGTCACACCATAACCACAGGGCTTAGGAGCCTTGTTGCTTTTGACAGACTCCAGCTCCTTCCTGAGATTATCGATAGTTTGATGGGATTCAGATTGGGCATGACGGAGATCTTCCTGAGCTCTCTGCAAAGCAGCTTTCATTTGCTCGACAGTATCATCAGTCATTTTTGGAATGAAATATATGTATATTTTCTTTTTGAGATTTTATGAAAATTTAGCTGTAGAGCCCCACGATTGGCGCCAAATTGTTTTTTATGCCAAATGATATGCAGGTAGCAATAAGAAGAATAGTTAAATGCGAAAAGGTAATGCAATGAAGATAGAACACCAAAGATGGTGACGCGGAAAACCCCATAAATAAGGTTGAAAAACTGCGGGTGGCAATGAGTCCACCAATCCACTATTTCAAGGTGCTACAGCTTAGTCTAAGTACTTTTGTAATCTTAAAGAGAGCAATAACAATAATGAATGTACACGATAAGAGCTTGTCTTTTTTAGATTTCTCTCCCTATACTTATACAAGTGAATTTCTACTTAACGTAGCTAGATTTGCCTGTTGGGAACTAACTCCTTCTCTTTTGCCATGTTCTCCTAGAATCAAGGGAATAGTTCCTTCTTCTACTCGATCATGGGCTCCGTCCTATTTTATAGGCTTGGCTTGCTATAACAATATCTTTTTAGCTCAGTCTTCTTAAATAAGCGCGTGCTTCACTAAATTATTTGCTTGACTTCTTCATGTATCTACGGTCGCCATCTTACTCTTCTTAGCTGTCCTCCAGATAGCTGCCATAAAGGCCTTACCTGCGACCATCGGCTTAGGCAAATATTCAGGACATAACATATACTAAACCGAAATCGCAACCAACTAAAACAAGAACCGCCCCAAAAAGTTACAACTACCAACAAGGCCACCACCGGTAACGCCTCCAGTGTGTCGCGCGACCCAACTCTCCCCTGCTGCCGGACAACTATCATGCGAAACTAATGAGGCGGCTCGGCAACTAGAAGTCGAGCGTTTTACCCTAAGTCCTTGACCTTAAATGGTAGTGTACGATTATGATGCGAAAAAAAGAAAGCGAAAAGGAAAAACCGGAAGGAATGGGAGCTCAACGCCATCGATTCTGGAAAGGCATGGAGAGATGGACGCCTCCGACAGAGCACCAAGGCTACTCCGATGGCGACGAGCTCTCCTGAAACTTTTCGCGGGGGAAGGGGAAGTGTTTTGTCCTTTAGAGCGTTTTGCGAGTTATGACATAGTATTTCATTTTTTGGTGTTACAAAGATGATAGGAAAATTTCCCTACCGTGTCAAAATAGCTTTAGCTATGAGGTGGTTGGTTCTATTTTACTTTGTTGAGCGCGATCGATAGAGGAATTGATGTTCCAGCACCTAGAAAGGTCATTGCAGAAGTGTAGCGAACTAAAGGGAGCTTCCAATCCGTTATTATTGTTTTTGTATGTCATTGGGTAGGTATTGATTTGAAATTGTATAGCTTATTCACGCAAGTTGTTAAAGTGTTAATACTTAAAAGTGAAAAGTTTAGGAACAGTAAGTCAGTAATACAAGGAAGAAAAAACAAATTCTAACTTTGATTATGTAGATATGCTAAATGTTGCTGGGAGAATTTTAGTGATAATTTGTAACTTAGTTTCTTGCATTTTTGTTAAGTGCAATTCCCCCATGATCTTTTTCCACACCAACACTTAATAGTTGCTACGAGATTGCATCAAGGCGCAAGGATTTCTATGTAGGAAACTTAGCCTCAATCTAAGATGCAACCTCCCAACTAGGATCTTTAAGGGAGAAATGGGACAATTAAAGAAGACATTGGACTACTACTTGGTTACTTATCTAAATATTGAGTACAACAATTTCAGATTTTTTTTTACTACGAAAATTTTTGCATTATTTAAAAAAGAAAGTACAGTCTAATGCTAATACAACCAAACATAAAACCAAGTTGAAAAACTAAAGGATCTTTATTAGCACTTACAAACCATATAAAGCAAAAATAAGTAAAACTGATAAGGAGTTGCATGTGTTGGAGGTCATCGGTGTTCAATGATTGTGATGATTGAGGCAAGCTGATGGAAGTGGTGGAAAAAGGAATCTCATTCACGATCCGAACAACTCATAACCAACAGCGAGCTTCGAAACCTCGAAGCTAAACCAGGGGAACGAGAAAAGGGAAACTAAACTAACCATTTTGAACCAGAAGAGGGGAAGGGAAGGGGAACCTAGTACCGAAACAACATGGGGGAATGGGTCCGAGGGGACGATCGAACCACGTAAAACTGGGGGGGAATGGGAAGACTCACAACACAACCAACAAAACACTAGGGGAAGGGGAAGACTTAACCACAAACTGGGGATGGGGAGGGGAGACACGATATACCTAACAGGGAAAGCCGGGGATGGAAGGGGGGACTCGAACAAGCCAACCAAAGGACGACGAGCACAGGTGAAAGGGGGGAGGGAAATACGACGGACGGGGACACGCTGGAGGGATGCACAGGGGAGGAGGGGGGAAGAAGAAACACACAAGGGAGGGTAAGACGGAGGATTATTGACACGAAACGGAGGACGAGGAGGGAAACCCGAAGCTTACAAACTATCTAACTTGATGTCATGTAGGCTCGCAGGCGATCGAAGAGCAGCGCGACGCTTAAGCCGACCACCAGCGAGTGTTTTTGTGCTTTTAGGGTTAGTGTTGGGGAGAGGCTAGAAAAGTGTGCTTGTTTCTACTACTTTTTTTTAAAGAAACTAGCTTTATGATCCGTGCATAATGCGCGGGAGTATTTTTAGCTTTATTATGGAGTATATTTTGAAAGTCACAAAATAACAATCACGTAGCTTCCCGTATCACACAAAATTATAAAATCATAAAGTAAGATTGGGTAAAGAACAATAATTACACATGTAATCTTCAAATCAATTTATACGTTTTCAAACACTTCCTTGTAAACTATATTTGTTGTACTTGTACGTACACAATGTTCTGTATCAAACAGAAGGAATTTCATACCATTTTTGCTCGTCACTCTGAAAAAGGCAACATAAAATTGACCGTGGTTGAAAACGGCCCCCTCGGTCATAATGCACGTAATTTTTTTAATTTATTAAGTAGTTTTTTCTGTTCCAAATCTATTAAATGCATTATTATTAGAATGCATGCATATAAAGTTGAAAGAGTAAAAAATGTAAAAATTAATTCAGAATAATTTGAAATCGACTTACGACCCGTGAGTGTTACAATTATTACTTCTCACTTATTTGTAATAATTAGTATTGATCCGATTGATTATGGTGAAATTGGCTTACAACCCATGAGTTGAATAAGTATGACTTAGGACTTATTGCTTACAACCCGTGAATTGTACTTGTAAATTTTAAATCCATAATTTGTGATTATATTGATAATTTTTAGACTTTAAAATGTTTCTGTTGTAGCCTAAAAATTTTCATACTACGTAACAGTTTCTCTTAAAAAATGTGGAGTGATATTAGTTCATGATTTAAAATTTTTTACAATCATCATGTATAAAAATGCTCAAAAAGCTGGAAAATCACTCACTTGCTTTTAGTGACTAATGTAGTTGATATTATGGTAGAACACGTTATCAACCTTTTTTCAAAAAAAAAAAATATTTTGAAAAATATAGTCATGTACATTGTTGTTAAAATCCCGATCCGGATCTTATGATTCTACGGTTCAAAGTAGGACCCGTATCCTAATAACATTGGTTATTTGGGATCTTGTTTTATTCTTCTCATTGAATACTCTATTAAAATTCAATTGATAATATTTTTAACTAATAGTTAATGAAAGATATTTAAAGTCAAGAAGTGTAGTGGAAAATACGCACAATAAGAATAGGAAGAAAATAGAAAAAAAAAATACTTATATATATATTTAAAAAATTACCTTAAAATCACTCAAGATCATAATATATTTAATGCTAACAATAATTATGTATTAAAAAATCTATTTAAAATATGATGTCAAAGTAACATATATTTACTTTTAAAAAATATAGAAAGACATATTAAACAAAATCTGAAGCAATTACAAAGCATGCGTATGATTCTAAATTTCAACTATTTTCGAATTATTGTGGTTTGGCAATTAAAAAAATAAAATATTGTATGGAAATTGACCACAATAATCGGAACTATGATCGTCTACTTTTAGTAATTCCCACTATGAATTATTTTAGAAATATTACAAATTATGGGACATGTCTTCAAAAATTAATCCACTGACTTAAAGAAACATATCTTTTTTTTTAAAGATAAAAAACCTATTTAACGGCTCAAAAAAATTATATGGCACTTAATTTGTTCTTTTAAATGATTGTATCCTTTATTTTTCTTGAATCTCCTTTCTCGCTTGCTCAGTTTTGGCTCATCCTTTGCTTGGTTCGAACTTACTCCCTCCCCTGCTCCCCTTTTGCTTCTTGAAAAAGAACTATATGGAATATTACCATATGACAACAGCGTTCACGAAGCATCTATATTAGTAGTTTGGTTTAAAACATTTAGATTGATGTTTTATATTATCTTTATTATAAGGGTTACTATTGTAGATGCAGTATGTCGTTTTATTAATGATCATTCTCCTATTCTCATGAAAAAATAGCGCAAAGAGTTTTTTCTGCTAAGATATGACACGCACTTTTAAGAATATGATAAAATACACACTAACGTGCTGAAATAATTTTTGATTTGTGGCCGCCACATGACTTTGCATCCTCCCAGATTTGCAGCATGCCTTGAGCAATGCCTCGTACGTATATACATCCTTCCTGACTTAAATCCTCCCATTAAGTAGGTTTTGATTCTCGAATATTTTATTAACTAATATGCTACATTCTAGTCATCATATAAACTATAACATAATTTTGGATATTTTAAAATTTTAGGGACTATAGGCAAGATCTCGTGTAAAATAATATAATTAAGATTATTATTTTTTGTTAAATTTAGTTTATAATCATATAAGTAGAAAGCCATTTTCTTTCCTAATCCTAACATGAAGTAAGGCCAATTTAATGTCAATTTCGTTCCTAATTTTTAAATATTATTACATTTTATTACTGAAAATATGATAAACATATTAAAATATCATATAGAATGTACCGATTTAATTATACTCGGTTGTTTATACATTTTTCTATCATGACTTTAAGATAATTATTCTGAGTTTTATATAATACATATAATGTTACCCAAACGATCTCTTATGTCTCTCCTACTTTATCTACATAATCTGCCAATCTCTGTAATTGTACGGGACCTTTAGAATATCGAAAAACACTTATATTCCAAGGAACGTATTATAAAATCTTAAATTTATATGAAATTTCTTGTAAACTACTTGTATGATTTAAAATATTAAACTTATCGAAAAGTATTTATATGAAATAGTTATATCATAGATTACATGTTACTCATGTTAAGTTGTGTATGTCAAATATTAAGTCGTAAATTTATTTTGTTAAAAATTGTTATAATAAGAAAAATCACGACTTAGTGTTTTTAACCCATACAACTTAATATTAGTAATACTAATTGGTCTACACTTAGCACTTACCATCATATAAATTGGAATTTTAACACATAATACTTCATATTAATAAAATAAAACTTTTTCGTTCAGTTTGCACGGATCCAAAAGCAAGCTACTTAGTTATGTAAGATGATGGGTTTTTATGTACCAACACTTGCAGTTTCATATACAACATTTCTCTTTGTACATTCTATAAAAAATGTATACATCTCATTGAGTATGATACGCTTGCGAGTTACTTCTATTATACATTTGCGAATTACTCTTATTATACACTCGCGAATTGCAATTTAAGTGCGATTGAGATTACTCGTTACTCCCATTACCCAAATAATAATAGGAGTAATAGATTTGAGAGTACACTCACTACCCATTACCCACATTATTTTATTACTCCTATATATAAAGTTGAAATTTCATTTGTACACTCGTAATTATGATTTGTACACTAAGGCCCGAACAATAGTTTTGAGTACGATGATTTGATCTAATTCTAAGTTCTGTTTTTGGCATTTTTAACTTTCTCGTCGTAAATAGTGTTTTTGGCATTTTTAACAAAACTTAAATTTAGGTCGGTATATCCCCACAAAAAAACTATAGTAAGGTATATCCCCACAAAATGCCATATTACCCTATTATATCCCTATAAAAAACTCTTAATCAAAGATGACGATTCTCTCTGTTTTCCTTGGTTTGAGCTGCAAGTTTTCTGTTATATGAATGGAAGATTTTAAGAAGCTTCTCCTAAAATCATGGTAATGAATATTAATTTTGATTTAAAATATTATAATCATGTATTTAAAATATTTTAAAACTGACTTCTAACCGTGTGGTTAGTGGTTGATGTAGTTAATGTCATGGCGGATCACGTGTCACACTTTTCTTTTCCAAAAAGAGTTGATTGAAATAGGCCTTGCTCTGTACTGCTTTCCTTATAGTCAAAGTTAAATTACACTAAGCCATACATCCACTTACTCCCGCTTTTGACACTCTCGTTTATCATCTCTCTTCACTTCTTGCACCGTCCCTACACCATATTTGGCTGGCCACTGTCCTAGCCATGCTTTTGATTTTAGACCCGTGCAAATTGCACAAGAAATTTATTGTTTTATAAATTTAAGATTACTTTATGTTATGTTCCCTAAAATCAGGGTTTAAATATTTAACCCATTGATCTATAAAAGTGATAATATAAAAGTTAAGAATATAAGAAATTATATATACATAAAAGTTTGTTAAAGTAAATTTTATTTTGCTATTAACCATATACATGTTTTCGAAAGCATGAGTTGTTAGCTACATATCATAAATTAGGATTTATGATTCTTTACTTATTTAAAGAAAAAATGACGCACTCTATTCTTTAATGTTCTTATCTTTGCTTATTCATAATCTTGGGTGCACAGATTTGATTATCAATTTTATGTAATATATCATTAACAAATTTAATTAATTTAGGCATATCTTATACGATATTTTTAACATATGAGGAGTATTAAAATAAAATTATATTAAAGTTATCAAACAACAATCATTCAACCTCACTACCCAGCAGAAAATGTTTCTGTGACAAATAGTAAAAGTGAAAATTTAATTGCAGACAAGTTATCTTGACCTCATTTTTGTCCTCATGTTCCTCTCTCTTGCAAAGTTGATCTCTTGCGATTCTTCCTCCTCAACTGCATATTATCAAAACAACAATCATTCAAACTCACTACCCAGCAGAAAATGTTTCTGTGACAAATAGTAAAATTGAAAATTTAATTGCAAACAAGTTATCTTTAATTACCTCATTTTTGTCCTCCTGTCCACTGTCTACAGATAAACTTTGACATCTAAGGTATTAAAAGTTTTTAAAAAAGAATAGTGTATAGCTAATCAAGTGTGAGACATGTTCTTCCATATGCTTCTAATTGCTAACTTCTCCTGCGATTCTTCCTCCTGAACTGCATATTTATCAAAATAACAATCATTCAACCTCACCACCCAGCAGAAAATGTTTCTGTGACAAATAGTAAAATTGAAAATTTAATTGCAGACAAGTTATCTTTAATTACCTCATTTTTGTGTGAGACATGTTCTTCCATATGTTTCTAATTGCTAACTTCTCTTGCGATTCTTCCTCCTGAACTGCATATTTATCAAAATAACAATCATTCAAACTCACTGCCCAACAGAAAATATTTCTGTGACAAATAGTAAAAGTGAAAATTTAATTGCAGACAAGTTATCTTTAGCTCATTTTTGTCCTCTTGTCCCTCTCTCTTGCAAAGTTGATCTCCGTGATTGACTTGCTCTTCAATCATTTCAACTTCATCACAGACTTTAGATATAAATACCGTAACTTTATTCTCGTTATGTACCTATGGATCAGGTTTAAGAAATGGAAAGATTTGAGGGAGAATTTCAGAAAAAAAACCTTCAGATTAGTTCAAACTCAGCAAATTACAATCTTAGCAAATTAAATGATCAATTCAGGATTAGGAAGGAGGCCTAAAACACACCCTCTTAACATGTTCTTCTCTAACATCAGGCTCGAAGAAACTGTTGGAAATTTTGCACTTTTTATAACCTTCTTTTTTCTGCAACTGACTCTCACTACGACGAAAAGAATTTTTTGCCATCTGACATAGAAAAATATTATATGAAACTTAATATATATGCATATTAGTAATAAATAGGTTAATCCAGTGAAAAAACCATTACTAATAAATGACAAGGTATATGAAACAAAAAGATTTGTGTTACATGTATAACATAATAGAGGGACGAATATGAGCAATGACTACATTTCAACAACTTGACTAAACAACAAAGAGAGGAATATAGCAAACCAATAGCACCCATTATCAAATCTCCAAGAAACTTCCTACCACTATCACAACACAACCCATTATCACTTAACCTCCAAAAACTCAAACAACATTAAACAACCTCCGTTATCATGCAACAATACAACTCAACTCAACTCAAGCACAAACAATCACCATTAGCATCAATTGTCAACCACCAAGAACAACTGTTAATCATCATCACAGCTACAACAATCAATGATTGATTTCATATCAAATTTCCCACAAGTTATCTTTACTTCATTTTTGTCCTCCTGTCAATCTCTCTTGCAAAGTTGCTCTCTTGCGATTTTTCCTCCTGAACTACATGTTATCAAAGCAACAATCATTTAACCTCACCACCCAACAAGAAAATGTTTATGTGACAAATTGTAAAAGTGAAAATTTAATTGCAGACAAGTTCTCTTTACCTCATTTTTTTTCCTCATGTCCCTCTCTCTTGCAAAGTTGATCCCTTGCGATTCTTCCTCCTGAACTGCATATTATCAAAACAATAATAATTCAACATCACTACGCAGCAGAAAATATTTCTGTCACAGATTGTAAAAGTGAAAATATAATTGTAGACAAGTTATCTTTACCTCATTTTTGTCCTCATGTCCCTCTCTTGCAAAGTTGATCTCTTGCGATTCCTCCTCCTGAACTGCATATTATCAAAACAACAATCATTCAACCTCACTACACAGTAAAAAAATGTTTTTGTGACAAATAGTAAGAGTGAAAATTTAATTGCAGACAAGTTATCTTTACCTCATTTTTGTCCTCCTGTCTACTGTCTACATATAAACTTTAACATCTAAGGTATTAAAAGTTTTTTAAAAAAAACAGTGTATATCTAATAAAGTGTGAGACATGTTCTTCCATATGCTTCTAATTGCTAACTTCTCTTGCGATTCTTCCTCCTGAACTGCATATTATCAAAATAACAATCAATCAACCTCACTACCCAGCAGAAAATGTTTATGTGACAAATAGTAAAATTGATAATTTAATTGCAGACAAGTTATCTTTAATTACCTCATTTTTGTCCTCCTGTCCACTGTCTACACATAAACTTTGACATCTAAGGTATTAAAAGTTAAAAAAAATAGTGTATAGCTAATCAAGTGTGAGACATGTTCTTCCATATGCTTCTAATTGCTAACTTCTCTTGCGGTTCTTCCTCCTGAACTGCATATTTACCAAAATAACAATTATTCAACCTCACTGCCCAGCAGAAAATGTTTATGTGACAAGTAGTAAAATTAAAAATTTAATTGCAGACAAGTTATCTTTAATTACCTCATTTTTGTCCTCCTGTCCATTGTCTACAGATAAACTTTGACATCTAAGGTATTAAAAGTTAAAAAAATAGTGTATAGCTAATCAAGTGTGAGCAATGTTCTTCCATATGCTTCTAATTGCTAATTTCTCTTGCGATTCTTCCTCCTGAACGGCATATTTATCAAAATAACAATCATTCAACCTCACTACCCATTAGAAAATGTTTCTGTGACAAATAATAAAATTGAAAATTTAATTGCAGAAAATTTATCTTTAATTACCTCATTTTTGTTCTCCTGTCCACTGTCTACAGATAAACTTTGACATCTACGGTATTAAAAGTTTAAAACAAATAGTGTATAGCTAATCAAGTGTGAGACATGTTCTTCCATATGCTTCTAATTGCTAACTTCTCTTGCGATTCTTCCTCCTGAACTGCATGTTATCAAAACAACAATCATTCAAACTCACTACTCAGCAGAAAATGTCTCTGTGACAAATAGTAAAAGTGAAAATTTAATTACAGACAAGTTATCTTACCTCATTTTTGTTTTTCTGTCTCTTTCTCATGCAAAGTCGATCTCTTGCGATTCTTCCTCCTGAACTATAGTAAATAAAAGTGAAAATTTAATTGCAGACAAGTTATCTTTACCTCATTTTTGTCATCCTGTCCTTGTCTGTTGCAAAGTTGATCTCCGTGATTCACTTGCTCTTCAATCTTTTCAACTTCATCACAGACTTCACATATAAATACCGTGACTTTATTCTAGTTATGTACCTATAATACATAAATTTGAGTTTGTTTTAGCAGACAAAGAAATGATCATTGATCGCCAGCCCCGTTTTTGAGATTTTGGAGGCCCAAGGGCGAGCTTATATATTAGACCTATGATTAAGTCCAAGTTTTTTGAATGTTTTATTTTTCTGTCTAGATCGAAAAATAAACAATTTTTTTGTCCGAAATTTTTGAAAGAAATGTTAAAATAAGGATGTAAGTACTTGATCGTTTAATATGTCAATCAGAAAACCCAAAAAAAGAAATTGGAAAGATGAACAATTAAATGATTAATAAAAAAATTACAAATAAAGTTGCAATTTTGCAAAACCCAAAAAAGTTGCAACCATCCATTATATAGAAGGACGTGGAAAAATTTAACCTGGACCGAAATCAAGTGATAAAAAATAATTAAAATTTATATTAGATAATATCAAAATTTTATTAAAAAAAATTATGAATTAAGGGTATGTTCTTTTTAATTAATTTGCTTTGCACTATTTTTAATAAAATATTATGAACTAATCTAAACTTATTCAGAACAAAAAACAATATGGGTAAAATTAAATTTATTATTTTATTACTCCGATTCATTATGCAATTCTACAATACACAAATATCAAAATTTTATATTAAATGAAAATACAAGTGGGAGTATAAGACTAAAAACTAAAGAGAAATTGAAAATTATATGCATTAATAACCTTTAAGGTTCTACAACATGACATAAAAATAAAAATATATTTCCATGGCCTAATCTGTCTACCTCTATGGCTCAATCTATTTTCGAGTTCAGTCGTTCATTAAAATTAATCAACAACAATTTAATTTCACAAAACTTATTCAAGTTTTCAGAAAAATTCAATTGATTTAATGTATAATATTTAGTTACTATGAAAAAATACACCGTGTCATAATTATGTCATAACTCGCAAAAAATGAAAAATACTATGTCATAACTCGCAAAACGCTCTAAAGGACAAAACACTTCCCCTTCCCCCACGAAAAGTTTCAGAGAGCTCGTCGCCATCGGAGTAGCCTTGGTGCTCTGTCGGAGGCGTCCATCTCTCCATGCCTTTCCAGTGTAGATGGCGTTGAGCTCCCCATGCCTTCTGGTTTTTCCTTTTCGCTTTCTTTTTTTCGCATCATAATCGTACACTACCATTTAAGGTCAAGGACTTAGGGTAAAACGCTCGACTTCTAGTTGCCGAGCCGCCTCATTGGTTTCGCATGACAGTTGTCCGGCAGCAGGGGAGAGTTGGGTCGCGCAACACACTGGAGGCGTTACCGGTGGTGGCCTTGTTGGTAGTTGTAAGTTTTTGGGGCGGTTCTTGTTTTAGTTGGTTGCGATTTCAGTTTAGTATATGTTATGTCCTGAATATTTTGCCTAAGCCGGTGGTCGCAGGTAAGGCCTTTATGGCAGCTATCTGGAGGACAGCTAAGAAGAGTAAGATGGCGACCGTAGATACATGAAGAAGTCAAGCAAATAATTTAGTGAAGCACGCGCTTATTTAAGAAGAATGAGCTAAAAAGATATTGTTATAGCAAGCCAAGCCTATAAAATAGGACGGAGCCCATGATCGAGTAGAAGAAGGAACTATTCCCTTGATTCTAGGAGAACATGGCAAAAGAGAAGGAGTTAGTTTCCAACAGGCAAATCTAGCTACGTTAAGTAGAAATTCACTTGTATAAGTATAGGGAGAGAAATCTAAAAAAGACAAGCTCTTATCGTTTACATTCATTATTGTTATTGCTCTCTTTAAGATTACAAAAGTACTTAGACTAAGCTGTAACACCTTGAAATAGTGGATTGGTGGACTCATTGCCACCCGCGATTTTTCACCCTTATTTATGGGGTTTTCCGCGTCACCATCTTTGGTTTTCTATCTTCATTGCATTACCTTTTTGCATTTAACTATTCTTCTTATTGCTACCTGCATATCATTTGGCATAAATAGTTTGGCGCCAATCGTGGGGCTCTACAGCTAAATTTTCATAAAATCTCAAAAAGAAAATATACATATATTTCATTCCAAAAATGACTGATGATACTGTCGAGCAAATGAAAGCTGCTTTGCAGAGAGCTCAGGAAGATCTCCGTTGCGCCCAATCTGAATCCCATCAAACTATCGATAATCTCAGGAAGGAGCTGGAGTCCGTCAAAAGCAACAAGGCTCCTAAGCCCTGTGGTTATGGTGTGACTCCTCGCAATCTCAACCTCACTGACTCAAGTAGCAGCGAAGACGAATAGGAGGAGCCTAATGCCAGATCAGACCCAGAAGAGGAGGAGAGCGATCCTGCCACTAAGAAGCTGCGCTCCTGGAATCTCAGATCAAGAAAATACTTCGCATGCTGGCGAAGCTACCTGGAGCACCTGCGCCCGTAGCTGAAGAATCCCCCAATGGCTACGCGTAATTTCCTTTCGTCGATGAAATCGCGAAGGCCAGGAGTCCCAAGAAGAATAATGTATCCAACCTTATAAGTTATAAGTCCCAGTTTCATATAGTACCTTATATGTCCTGGAACAGGAAGGAGTAGTCTGATTTTGTTTTGGTTTCTTGTTAAGGTGTTTGATTCACCATGTAATTAAGCATGACAGAGCGATATTTCAAGAAGTTTCAGATTTGCGGTTGGTTTTTAATAAATCTATCCTCTTTTGGCTCATCTTTGGATTGGTCATTGGTCTATTTGCTTCTTGATACTTTTTGGAATAATCCTCTTGTGCATGTGATTTATTTTGAGTGTACCGAATCTATTGACAGGGGGATGCCTGGTGCTACCACTTTAAAAGATTCTGCAACCTTAAGAAGCATGGTGGAGAAGCAGGCTACAGATGGTCATCTTCATGCTGCAATCTGTGCAGCACCAGAAGTTGCCTTGGGTTCATGGGGCTTGCTTAAAGGGCTAAAGGTAAGATCTGATGTAGCTAGTATTTGTGTTCACCTGAATCTGCTGCTTGGCTATTTTGTTTACCTGTTGAGCTCATGGACATTTGGCATAAGCGCTTCTTATATATTTTTTCTGTTATTGTTTTGGTTTGGATCATGTGGAGGATAGGATATAATAGTGCACTTGTGGTCTGATAGGCAACTTGTTGCCCTTCTTTTATGGAGCAACTGTCATCTTCAGAAACTGTAGTTGAATCAAGGGTTCAGCAGGACGGTAAAGTAGTGACAAGTTGTCATGACAAGTGGAGGAGCAGGGACTACTATGGAATACTCTGTGACACTAGTTGAACAATTATATGGGAAACAAAAGGCTGATGAAGTTGTTCTTGCTTACGTTTTTCTACACAAGGACTACATCTTGTATTGCACTCTGAGTTCACGTGCTACCATTGATGCAAGTCCCTTTGGCCTGTGGTTGCATAACAATCTTCAACAGTGTATCGTCGATCATTTGATTCATCTTTTTTATTCCATATCTGCTTCATTTATCTGTAGAATTAACACTTAAAAGAATAAAAAGAGAGCTTTGCTGTGATTTTCTTCTGTTTACTATGGATATTAAAATAAATTTGTTTGATTTGCAGGGCAAGAAGGCTACAGCCTTCCCTGCTATGTGCAATAAGCTATCAGATCCAAGTGAGATTGAGAACAGGGTTGTGGTTGATGGAAACCTTATTACCAGTCGAGGGCTTGGCACCAGCATGGAATTTGCACTTGCTATAGTCGAGAAATTTCTGGGTCACCAGAAGGCAATCGAACTTGCAAAGACAATGCTGTTTGTGCATCCATAGATTTTTTGTGTGTATAATCTCTTGACTTATAAGGAGAAATGAGATTTACAGTTGAGTAAGCAGTTGTCTTATGTTTAAAAATAAAGGGTGGCGGTATGATTGGTTTATGGTTTATGAGTTACTAAATGCAATGAGCTTAATTGCCTCATACTTTCTTTATGTTAGAGGCTATTCAAAGTTAAGTAAAAGAAAAGATGAAACTACCCAATTATTACACAAGCTCCTAGTTATCTTTTTCTTTGGTTGGCTAGATAGACCTAACGATCTTTAAACTTAAGTTTTCTTTTTCCTAATTAACTCGTAATTATCCTAAAACAGGAAAAGAAAAGATGAAATTACCCAAGGACTCTCTACAACTATACGGAAGAATTAAGAGAACTGGTGAGTGTTGACAACAATGATCAGCATGACAGCCTATCAAGTCAACATACAAAAATATTGGACAAAAGAAAAGAGCTGTCAGTTTGGTTAATGAACTGCTGGTTGAACTGAAATAACTGAAATTTAAACTGAATTAAACTGAACTGATAGTAACTGTAACTGAAATCAACTGAAAAATGTTGAACTGAAACTAAAATAAACTGTAAATGAAAAACCATAATTGAACTGCAACTGAACTGAAACAAACTGTAACTGAAAATAACCGTGGAAAACTGAAAAGTTGATCGATCAACTGAACTGAACTGAACTGAATATTTAACTGAATTAACTGAACTGATTCGAACTGAAACTGGAACTGAACTGAACTGAAACTGATTTAAACTGGAATGTTTTAAACTAATTTTTAACTGTACCCAACTGAATTTAGATATTACCCAAATTCATGATAGTCTCTAATTTACAAAATTTTGTCGTGATAATTTTGTACGAGTTCTCTACTACTCTCACAAGTAAATTTATCATGATATTTTTATTCTTAATATATAAATTTATGACAATATAACTTTATTTCGTGGTACATTGATATTTTCAAATCCATCAAACTTTTACAAATATGAGATATAACTTTATTTCTATGATAAGTTTATTTATTTCAATTATAATTTTGTTTCTTTCATAACTTTTTCTTTAATTCAATAGGATCTTCATAAGAACAAGAGATATTACACATTTATATGAAGACGATTTCATAAATTTTTGGGAATTTTGCAATTAAATTTGAAAGATTAAAACCATGCCACTCACCCATCCACTATCCACCAAATTCGCAAACAAACTGGAGATAAAATGACATAAATCTTATTAATATTTAAAGATAAAAAACTATTACAACTTAATAACTAATTACAAAAATTATAATAAAAATAAAAAATAAAAAACTGATCTTAAAAACGAAAAAAATCAAAAAAAACTACAAAATGTACTCACTGTTTTTTTTTTTTTTTGAAAGGAAATGTACTCACTGTTAATTGGTTTAGCTCGTTTGGTATTAAAAGGCTGTTAAGGAAAAAAAATCATAAAACCAATAATTACAAACAGATCTAAAAGAAATGAAAAAAAAAACGAAAAAAAAAATTAATGGCTCAAATGAACCAGATCTGAAAAAAAACGAAAAAAAAATTAATGGCTTCTCGACGAATCCATCTCGTTTCTCAACGATGCGAAACCCGGCCCATTAAACCCGGCCGACGAATGAGGAACACGCGTCTGGCATGTGAGCAACGAGCCGACGAACGAACCGGCTAACGAAACCCACGAACGAACCCACGAACGAACGAGCAAGGCGCCGGAGTTGACGGTGAGCAGACAAGGATGTGCGACGGGAGTAGGAGAAAGAGAGAGCAGCGAAATTGGGAGGCGTGCTAGCGGTGAAGGCCAGCGTCGAATTTCGGCGGAGTGAGCCGGAAACGAGATGGAGTAGGGAGGATCAATGAGAGAAAGAGGAAAAGAGCGGGAGTTTTAGTAGGGTTTTGGGTGAGAGATGGGTTTGAAGGGGAGAGATGGTGAAGAATATGAGAGATTAAATGATGATCTAATAGTTCAGCTTGTTTTATGGTTTGTATCCAATGGCTAATATCTATGATCCATGTGCTTTGTTCTGTTTTTTTGTGTGCCTTTGATTGTGATGATCTAACGGTTTGGATTTTGCACATTAATTGGTTTTGGATTTTGCCTTAAGAAGACAAACTATCTTATTATTATTATTATTATTATTATTATTATTATTATTATTATTATTATTATTATTATTATTATTATTATTATTATTATTATTATTATTATTATTATTATTATTATTTTATTATTATTATTATTATTTTATTATTATTATTATTATTATTATTTTTTATTATTATTATTTTATTATTATTATTATTATTATTATTATTATTATTATTATTATTATTATTATTATTCAATAACAATTTGTTACTTGTTGCATACTTGCATACCATGAATTAAAATAAATACTTTTGTCTTTTGCTACGAAATTAGTGTTACATGGAGACGATTAATTTAAATGGTGTCTTGACTTATTTAATTAAACTTTTGGCTTATATTAATGAATTGATGTATCTCATAACATATATTTCAATTGTATAACTTTAATGAGTTCATTGACTTAAAACGATCAAATTACATAGACCGTTGTTATGTTCAATAGAGAATACAAAGTATATAAGAGTATAAAGTATCTTTAACATAAATGGTCAATGTAAACAGAATACAAATTATTTCATAATACAAAGTATCTTTATCCTAAACAGTCCATGTAAATCATATACAATACACCAATTAAATTATCGACTTATATCAATATATAATGCAATAACATTAATTCAGTATACATTAGTCTTATGCAATAACAAGATATTTCAAGTTATTTAAGTGTTTAGATGTATTCGCATATAACGTATAATTGAATAAGGTATAACAACTTCACTTATCAACTTGTTTTGCTTTAGTAATATGTTTTGTATTTGCGACACATAAAGCTCGACCAAGGTTCATTTTGATAGATCAATACCCTTTTCAGTTACATTGTAAGCTTACATTGATGCATTATATAATCGAGTATCAACTTGGTTCACTTAAATTAAATATTTGAAATTTAAAATAATTGCAATTATAAACGATCAACTACATTGGAGTGTTCTTATTTTCATTTATGTCATCGTTTCAAATTAATACAATATCTAATAACCTTATACTAATTTGTTATACACGTTTTGTTGTTATATATAGAGTGACCCAATAAGACTAATTAACTTAATAAGTAATCTAAGTACTTACTTAGAATACTATTATTATCTTGAAATAATAGGGTACTGTTTAAATAGATGTTTTGAGTTTCAATATCTTAAATGGAATTATTGTTATATTAACCAATCTACTGAGTTACATCATTCTACATTTGTTGCAACTGAATTAGATGCTTTCAGTTCCAAAATGAACTCAACTTAAAGATGATTAACTTAAGTAGAGTACTGTTATTATCTTGAATTAGCTTATTGACTTACATTGATACACTCATTCTAATAACAACATGTTTCAATTTAAGTAAACGTTTTGAGTTTCAATTACTTTATCGACTTACGTTGATACATTCATCTAATCTAATATCAATTGTAATTTCTTTTAGTTTGGCTAAGATATGTGAGTTTCAAATTGAATATAACTTGTTAACAATTAACTTAAATGGAGTATTGTTATCTTAATTTCACTTATCGATTCACATAGATACCTTGAGCTGTTCCATAATCAACTTATTTTACATCGATTATAGATATACTAATCCATTGAACTAATACACTAAGAGTAAGACATTAACATAAATTTGTCTTATTCCACATCATATATATTAGTATTAAAGTACACTTTAACCGATGCACTTTCATTCACGTTTTTATGAAGTACAACTGTTTTTTTGAGGCAATTGTGGAAGTGCTGACAATACTTATTTGTTGCATTAATTTTTAACCGGACCCGAAAAAACACCTGGCCAAAACCAACATGAAGCACAATTTTTCCCGAACAAGTACAAGAGTGTGATTAACTTCTACCCGAACCGATGCGATTATCGTTGAAGTTATGTGGTTTTCGTCAATAATTGAAATAAACCGAAACGAAACTGAAAATAACCGCAACAAATTTGAACTGATATGGATTCAACCGTTGGTTGGTTTAACTGTTTGGTTAAAACTGATTTAAACTGCAACTGAACTGAACTGAAAATGGAAAGGAAAAAAACTGAATTAAACTGAACTGAAAAGTTTGTTAACTGAACTGAACTGAAC